>NW_026726776.1:0-55794 GCF_029784015.1 Lycium ferocissimum | reverse complement strand
GGGGGGTTTCGGTTGGCCCCCCCCTAACTTTGGGCCAACTTTGCTCTTCTTTTATTCTTTTTGACGATTGGTCGTGGCCTCGTCTTGGAAAATTCCGAAATTAATTTCCGAAGTTCCCGATTTTTGCCCCTCGCCTTTCCCGCTATTTCCACCTTTAATAGGTCATGAGCAACACACACCTATAAAATAAGGTCAACATAGCCTTATTCCTTTTAAGCCTAGCTTATTTCGAATTTTTCCGAATAGGCAAAAACTCGGGATATAACAGTTAAATTGTGGTCCTTATGCCTTTTGTATGATTATATATGAACATGCGCCAGAAAGATTTTGTTCGTAAAGGGACGGTACTACGAACGTCCGTAGCTTCCATAGGAAGGCTCGGATCGCTTCGATATGTCCGTAAGAGGGATTACATGGCGTATGATGATCTTAACCTCCACGGGCGAGCCCGGAATTTAGTTTGGGTACTTGTCGAGTGGGCCCGCAAGACGTTCCTTTGTATGGTTCTAGCGGCTTGTTAAAAGAACTTAATATGGTTAATAACCCGACTTCGAATATGATTACTCACTTATACGGTAAAGTACCGAAATGAGAAATCGTATGTATATGATGTTGATCCGTAACTACGATGGCTAAAGTTTTATTTGACAAGTCCCGAGTAACATTCGAAAGAAACTGGATTTGGCTATGACTATTGGCTTGATTTTTAAATGATGATACATTTTTGATTATTTTATGGAATCTGGTAAATGTACGAAATGAGTGTATGCATATGATTTGGATACGTAACTATGATGGATAGAGTTTTATTTGATATGTTCGAGTAATATCCGGAAGAGATTTGAATTGACTAATGCCATTGGCTTGTAAATGATAATTTGTTTGATTATACAGTTAAGTACGTATAAATGTTGTGAGTTGCATATAGATCCCACGATTGGGCTCGTTCATATTATTGTTACTTCCTTGTAGGGTCCGGGCCGGTTTATATCGTGCGCACAATCCGAAGTATGATGAGCTTCCGAAGTATGATGAGCATCGATGATATGGTAATATGATGATTAAATGTGATGATATGATAATACGATGATTCGTTTACCTGAGTCCCTCTCGGCTGAGGCGGGACACGTTACGTGTTATATATATACGTATTCGAAATATGATACATTGGTTTCGGAGAGCGGTGGTGGGCAAACCTAATGATGGGGCAAACCCAATGGTGGGGCAAACCCGGTGGCGAGGCAAAATTCCGCCTTTGGTTTCGTAATCCCATTACTGGTTTAGGCGAATCCCACATCGGTTAATGTCCGCTACTAGGATATGACCTATTTTCCATATCTATGAGACAGAAATATTTTTAAAGAAAGCTAAGCATTTCGGCATTCCGGTCATTACATTGGTCTTCTGCACCTCGTATGTATGATTTGTCTTTCGTATACAAGCACCTTGACATTCTCGTTTATTATGTTCACCGTCCGTACTCCTTATTTCGGTTATGATCTTGTTTTGTATTCCATGCTTTACATACTCGGTACACATTCATGTACGGCCCCCTTTCTTCGGGGTTGCGTTTCATGCCGCGCGGTACACCCCCGATGAGCTAAAGACGTTAGTAGAAGATGTTCCGGTGGGATTGGCGAGCTCGGTTTCCTCGGAGGCTTCTTAGAGTCGAGAATGTGTATGTTATGAAAGTTTGTTCTATGTTAGAGACTTTGCAGACAGAGTCATGTGTGTAGTGTGTCAGTTATGTAAGCGGCTCTATAAGCCGATGTACTGATATACATTATATTACAGGTATTATATGATTACAGATTTTTGTTTGGTGTGAGAAAGACGGAAAGGCATGTTTGTTTTCCGAAAAAAAAAGTTTCATTACGTATTTGTGTTATGGCTAAGGGCCCAGTACGATTACGAGTATTACGAGAGTCAGCGGGTTCGCTTGACCCTAGGTAAGGGTCAGCGGGTTCGCTCGACCCTAGGTAAGGGTCGAGAGTCAGCGGATTCGCTCGATACTATACTCTTGATGAGGTGTTCCAAGCGACTATAGAGGCAGAAAAAGGGGTCAAGGAGGACAAGACATTCTCATCGAGAGGAAGTGCTAATACTACTCCGTGGAGTAGGGGTAAGGATTTGAAGAGTCCAAGTTCGAGTGCTAGCCGTGATGTTAAAAGGCCACTTGAAAAGAGTCCAACCAAATCTGTAACCAAAGGACTCCGGAGGTAAAGCTCAACTCAATTCTCCTAGTGCTTCATCTATTCAATGTCATAGATGTAGGGGATATGGGCATATGGCCAAAGAGTGTCCTACTCGGAGGACCATGCTTATTCTTGATGATGGCACTGTTCAAGAACAAGAAAGTGAACCAGAAGATGGCAATGAAAAAGAACTTGATCATGATCTTGAGAAGCTGGAAGGAGAAGAGGAGGATGATCTGCCCAAAATGTTTCTTGTGATGCGGAGAAACTTGAGCACTATAAGCTTGGAGAATGAAGAAGATGTGCAAAGGGAGAATATTTTTCATGCTAGGTGTAGGGTAAAGGGGAAGGTTTGTTCATTGATTGTGGATGGAGGAAGTTGTGCTAATGTTGCTAGCCAAACTTTGGTTAATCAATTGAAACTGCCTACATTGAAACATTCCCGACCCTACCGCTTATAATGGCTCAATGAGTGTGGTGAATTGCAAGTTACAAAGCAGGTTTTGGTTAAGTTCAAGATAGAAGCTTACCAAGATGAGGTAAAATGTGATGTGGTACCAATGCAAGCATGCCATTTACTTTTGGGAAGGCCGTGGCAATATGGCAGAGCTGCGATTCATGATGGCCGAGCCAACACTTATGCAGTTCAAAGTGAAGGTACGAGTCTCATACTCAAGCCTTTGTCACCAAAGCAAGTGATAGAGGATTATCGTCGGATGAAGGAGTTGAAGGAAGCGGCTAAAGGTAAGGCTAGTATTGTGGCCGATCCTAAGTCCACATCACCACCGGGTAACAAAAAGGTATGTGCAATCATGCAACTGGGAGAGTACTTCAAAGGTAACGATGAAAATAAAATGATGATTTGCCTAGTGCATAAAGGTATTCTCTTGAGTGATAGTGATGATTTGTCTAATGCTAATCAATTTTCAAATTTTGTTGAGAATCTTTTGCAGGATTTTGTGGATGTATTTCCGGATGAAACCGGGTGATGAATGGAAGACCGCATTCAAGACCAATTTTGGTCTCTATGAATGGTTAGTGATGCCATTTGGCCTCTCTAACGCGCCGAGTACTTTCATGAGATTGATGAATCATGTGCTTAAACCATTCATAAATAGGTTTGTTGTGGTTTATTTTGATGACATTCTTGTGTATAGTAAAACTGTGGATGAACATGTTGATCGCTTAAGGCAAGTCTTTGAAGTTTTGAGAAAAGAGAAATTGTATGCTGAAAAAGTGTGCCTTTTGTGTTGAACGTGTTGTTTTTCTTAGTTTTGTTGTGAGTGCTAGTGGAGTTGAGGTCGATGAGTCAAAAGTAGAAGCTATTAGGGATTGGCCTACCCATCTAGTGTTACTCAAGTGAGAAGTTTTCATGGGTTGGCTAGTTTTTATAGGAGGTTTGTGAAAGACTTTAGCACCATAGCAGCACCTTTGACTGAGTTGATAAAGAAAGAACAACCGTTTGTTTGGGAAGAGTCCCAAGAGAGAGCATTTAAGGAGTTGAAACATAGGCTTAGTTCTGCCCCATTGTTACTGTTATATCCCGTATTTTGAACAACGGGACAATCCGGATTAACTACGATAAGTTAGGGGCAAGACTATTCCGGGATACGAAGTTGAGATTTTTGTTTGTTTTAAAAGCACAAGTGGTGTATGACTTTATTGGCATGGAAATATTAAGGAAACATTTGGGGTCAAATGTTATTTTTGGAAAGTATTTATTCCATGAAAAACAAAAAAAAATATAGAAAATAATAGGGGCATGTGGCCGGCCACCTTGGTGTGGGCCATGGCCACATGGAGCGTTATACATGGTATTAAAAAGATGACTTAGTCATCTTGTTCATCACTTCATCCCTCTAGAAAAATCAAGAAACTTGAAGAAAAAAAAGGGGCAAGGCTTTCGGCCATAGGAGCAAAAATTTAAGGCCAAGAATTGATCAAGAAAAAAAATTGGTTCTTCAAGCAAACGTACTAATTGAAGGGTCCTCGTTAACGTGGAGTTGTTGTTTGAATCAATAGACTACTTGTTTTCATTATTCACCACCTTAGCCAAGTTGTGAAGTTGTGAAGAAAGGTAAGTTCTAATCTTATTTTTATGAGTTATGGAAGGTTTATGTGTGTCGTAGTATGTCAAAATGGATGAAATTCATGAAGTAGGCCATGTGGAAGTTGGGCCGTGTATATGGTGTTTGGCCGTGTGTGTGTGTGTGTTGTGTTAAAAGTAATAAATTAATTCTAGTTAGCATGTTTTGATTGTTGTAGTGTGAAGAGAAGAATGAAAATCATGAAGTTAGTATGGAGGGGTGTAGGCCGAATAGGGTCCCCCTTGTGTGGTTGAAAATGAACAAATGTTAGTTAGTATTCTAGTTGTCGTCGTTATGGATTCTATGATGAAAATGCAAGTTTAATGATTCAAATTGATGTTGTAATGGTTACGGGCTGATTTGGAAGTTAATGTGCTTTTGATGTAATTTTTATAATCATGGGAATGACATTGTTAATGTGTGGATTATTGGTGTAATTTATGAACTTGCGAGAGAGGAATGTATGTTGTGTTATTCTTGGGTTTGGGGAGGAATTCGGGTGAGTTGGAATAATGTTTGGGTTATTTGAAATATTGTGTGAATTGTTTAAAGCGTTCTTGAATATTGTTTGAATGGTTTTGGATTAGTAATCGAATGTATAAACGTTGGTATTGGTTGGAATGTAAGTAGTTGAAGTGAGTATAAAGGAATGTTGATGAATTGCGTAGAAAAGAGTTGTTAATGTTAGAATGTATTTCGAATTGATTATTGATGTTGTGATTTGGTTGTTGGTGTTGTTGTTGTTTAATTGGCCGAGTTAAATTCTCGGGGTTGTTGTATTTATAGGGGAAATGCTGCCCAAATTTCGTAGAATTTGGTGTTCGTTTAGGAATTGAATGCCTAAATACTTATAGCTAATGTTTGATATATATTGGCGTTATGTAGATCTTGGGGTGCCCGAGACGTGAGGTTTGGATTAGCTTGAGAGCGGACGAGGTATGTAAAGCCCTATCTTTCTTTCTTTTGGCATGTCCTAGTGTTAAGTAGGCTATGACACGAGCCTCGGGGTAACTCCACTCTTAAGATCCGAGCTTATATACGTATCTTGTTCGCTTCTAAAGATTTACTCTCTTAATGTAGCCTAACTAAGTCACTTATGGTTTTATTTGTTTGGATTTCAAAAGTTATGTAAAGAATTTTATTCCTAAAAGACTCCGTAACTACGAACGTCCCTAACTTCCGTAGACGAGCTCGGATCGCCCCGAAACGTTCATAGGAGATTCCATAAGGCATAACATCCCCCAACTTGCATAGGCGGGCTCGGATGGGGTTGGTACCCGTTCGTGGGCCCCGCGACTTTTCTATGTTCGTTTCTAGCGACTTTTGGTAAGGACTTAGTATGACTAACACTTAACTCCCGAGTATGGATTACTTATTATCTATTGAGTCTGTGATAATTATTTTATGCATAATGTTACTCACGACTCGCTCGTGCATATGATTGTTACATCCTTCGCCGAGTCCCGAGCCGGTTATGTTCGTGCGCATTATGATATATTCCGGAGTATGATGTGTCGGTTCGCCGAGCCTCGCTAGAGGGCCGGTATATTTGGCGTTATATTATGGCGTTATGATGTGTTATGTGATATGTCGGGTTTGGAGATATGAAACCTTCTCGGAGTATGATGTGTTATGGCGCCAATGTCGGAGGGCGACCATATTCTAAGAGCCTATGCATGATTTTTTTTTTAAAAGTAAATATTTGACATTTTGCATATTGTATTTATTTTCCGCATCCTTTGTTTCGATTATGATTCTATTACTGTATTCCTTGCTTTGCATACTCAGTACATATTCCGTACTGACCCCCTTTCTTCGGGGGCTGCGTTTCATGCCCGCAGGTACAGACGCCCAGCTTGGTGATCCACCCGCCTAGAACACCGATTCTGCTATTTGGGAGTGCTCCTTCGTCCGAGCTTATATATTTTGGTATATATACTTTTCCGTTGCATATGTATATATTCATTCGTGGTACGGCGGGGCCCCCGTCCCGTCATATGATTCGTTGTTCGTTTAGAGGTCCGTAGACATGTATGTGGGTTATGGTTGTTCCTGTACAGATATGTTCGTACGATTTATGTTTGGGCGGTCCTACCCGCCGTGGCAGCCTTGTCGGCTGCATATGCGTATTTTGACATGTCATGTACATTATGACAGCCTCGCCGGCTTTATGCTATATGTTTGCTCTTATGCGATAATCTGAGACTATGTGTGACCATTTGTGTTTATACGAGCTTAGTAATGCTGATTTTGAGTATCAGGTGCGTATGAGTGTCCAATTCGGACACTAGTCATGGCCTACGGGGTTGGGTCGTGACAAAAGTGGTATCAGAGCGGTTCGTCCTCGGAATGTCTACAGACCGTGTCTAGTAGAGTCCTGTTTATCGGTGTGTTGTGCACCACATCTATAAACAGGAGGCTACAGGACATTTAGGATGTTATCTTTCTTTCTGATCTTAGATCGTGCGATAGAGTTGTATTATTAGGATGGTTCCTTTCTAACGAATTGCTATGTTTTCAGCGATGCCAAAAAAGGCGACAGCTGCCCAGAAGGGCAAGTCTACAGCAGCGGGAGAGACCAGTCGGGCCCAGAGAGTTACTAGGGCCCGTGCTTAGCTCGAGCCTGAGGTTGTACCCCGGTCGGCTAGTTCTGCCACCCCATCACCATCAGAGGGGCATAGAGCGATGCCAGCGCCGCAGTCGGAGGCGGCTCCACCGCCCGCTCCCCGAGGTTCGAGTGCCGAGCCTCCCGCCTCCTCGGAGGGGCGGAGGACAGGGCTATGAGGGACGCCGTTCAGTTGCTTACCAGATTGGTGGCGGGGCAGGTCCACAGACAGGGATCAGGAGATGATTATGCAGGCGGACGTGACAGTCAGAGGGCCCGCTATTTCTTGACCTGTAATCCGCCAGAGTTTTTCGGGTCAAAGCCTGAGGAGGACCCCCAGGAGTTCATCAGACAGATGCGGCGTACGCTGCGGCTTATCAGGGCTTCCGAGACTGAGTCTGTTGAGTTGGCATCGTATCGGTTGCATGATATAGCAGCTAATTGGTATGAGTCTTGGGAGCTGTCCAGAGGCGAGGGTGCTCCTCCAGCCATATGGGATGAGTTCGTGGAGGCCTTTCTTGGCCATTTTCTACCCCCGGGACGAGACGAGCCAGGTTCACGTATTTTTACATCGAGGCGGGCGGCGGGGTGTCCGGGAATATAGCCTTGAGTTTGATTCTCTGGCTAGATATGCGCCTCATATTGTGGCTGACATGGCTGATCGAGTGCACCAGTATGTGATGGGGCTGGATAGTTATTTGATTAATAGCTATATGGCGATGGCTTCCCAGCCCGGGGTGGATATTGCCCGGGTACAGGCGTATGCTCAGGGTATGGAGGAGCGACACAGAGGGCGCCAGCCCGACAGGGGTTACGACAGGAGCCAGCCTAAGAGGGCTAGATCGGCGGGTACTGAGACTTCGAGGCGACCGGCCTCGGCGCCGCACGACGATATCCTTCCCGCACCAGGCGGCCGGAGTACACCCCACATTGCGGGTAGGAGACCGTACAGCACGGGATATTCGGAGCCGGTCGAGCTCCCGTGCTTCGGGATCACAGATGGATAGAGGTTCCGACCAGTCGAGGCCACCCATACCTCAATGCCCTCACTGTAGGATGCCTCATTTCGGGGAGTGTTATCGCGCCACCGGTGCTTGTTTTGACTGCGTGGCCGTCGGGGGCCACGTTATGAGGGATTGTCCGCTCGCAGGCAATGCGGGGGGTGCGGCTCGGCCTACGGGGATCGAAGCCGGTTCATCTTCATCCTCGCAGTACGCGCGCCGCGTACGAGGCCTGCGGCACCGGCGGGCCGCGGTAGAGGCCGTGGCGGAGCGTCCCGGGTTCTAGCGGTCCTTTGAACCGCATATATGCATTGGCCGGCCGGTCGGATCGGGAGGTGTCGCCTAATGTGGTTACGTGTACATTATTCGTTTTCTCTCGAGCTGTATATGCATTGATAGATCAGGCTCCACTTTATCATATATTTCTCCCCTTGTTGCTAATAAAATTGGGATAAAACCTGAACCAATAGAACCATTTGAGGTAGCTACACCGGTAGGGGATTCTCATTATAGCCGGCGGTATATAGAGATTGTTCGATAATTATCTGTGACCGTTGCATAAAGCAGATCTGATAGAACTAGATATGACCGAATTTGATGTTATTATGGGTATGGACTGGCTGGCTTCTTGTTATGCTAATATTTATTGTCAGAAGAAGGTAGTCCATTTCCAATTCCTAGGTGAATCCGCATAGTGAGTTGACGTATAATACGGCGCATCGTAGGTAAATTTATTTCATACCTCAAGGCAAGAAAAATGATCAAAAAGGGCTATATTTATCATCTGATTCGTGTGCACGATCTAAAAGCAGAAGCACCGACTATTCAGTCAGTCCCAGTGGTTAATGAATTTCCAGATGTATTTTCGGACGAGCTTCCTGTGTCTTCCTCCCCCGAACGGAGATAGAATTCATGATAGATGTGTTTGCGTACACTCGGCCATATCTATTCCTCCGTACGTAAATGGCACCTCGAATTAAAAGAATTAAAGGAGCAGTTGAGGGACTTATTAGAGAAGGGCTTCATCCGGCCCAAAGACATCACCCTGGGGAGCACCAGTATTGTTCGTAAGGAAGAAAGACGGGTCGTGTTATATCCCGCATTTTTTTGTGCAATCGGATAATTTGAGACAATCGCGGGAGGACATCAAGCAAGGCCATACTTTCATTTTGTTAGGCATGAGAATGGCTTATGAAGAATTTGGAAGCGGAATTAATAAGAAAGGTTAAGGGCAAAAAGGGAAATTCGCAATATGCCTCATAGAAATATAAAGGAAGGCGAAGGGTAAATTTGGAGTTTGGAAAATGGTTTTATGAATTGTAATTTGTCATGAAAGAAAAATATTTGGGCTTGGATTTTTTTAAAAGAAAGGAGAAGGCCCAACCGGCCATGGACATGGGCTTAGCCCATGTGGGATTTAATTTGCACAATTTAAAAGATGACTAAGTCATCTTAATTCACAAAACTCTCTAGAAAATTCAAGAAAAGAAGAACAAGGAAAGAAGAAGAAAATTCAAAGTCCATTCGGCCAAGAGCAATTGCCAAGAAAAAATTGATAAAAATTTCTTCAAAAACTACTTTCCTACTAATTGAAGGGTCTCTAGCAAGTTGGAGTGTTCATTGGAACAAGAAAGATTCATATTCTTGCAAGTTGGAAGCTTTAGTCAAGTGAAAAGTTGAAGGAAAAAGGTAAGAACTCATCATCCTTTACATGTTTTGGATGTTTGTATATGATGTGGTATGTGAAAAAGGATGGAATTTATGAAAATATGAATAAAACTCATGGAAGCATGAAAAACATGGTATGGCCATGACTTGCTTGAGCAAGCCGTGGGTGTGTGTATATGTTGTGTGTTGTGTTGTGTTGTGTTGTGTTGTGTGTTGGTTGTTGTTGTAAAGTGTAGATACTATGAGAATTCATGAAAAATATACTTATGGGGGAGTTGGCCGAATGGTATAGGTTAAGGTAGGGTGTGGTGAATTAATTTTATTTAGCATTGTAATTGTTGTTATGGTAAGTCCTATAATGTAAAGCAAGGATTTAATGGCCAAGAAGTGAAGTTACGTTGGTTGTGGCCATGCAAAAGTAGTAGTTGGCCGTGCATATATACATATGTGTAGGAATCATGTTTTAGTTATTTTATCTAGTATTTGGTGTTGTTGGCTTATGAATTATGATGTTATTAACGTTCTTATTGGAGTCGGAAAGTCTTGAAGAAAGTAATATGCCGATTAAATTATTGGAATGCACCTTGGGTTGATCATTGAAACTGTAGCATGGTTGTTGGTATTGTATTGATAGTTTGGCCGGGTTAAATTCCCGGATTTGTTGTTGATGAGAATTGGCCAAGATGATTTTCGGGAATGATGTATTTACAAGGGAAATGCTGCCAAAATTTCGGTAGATAAATGATTACCTTAAATTTCAACTTCTAGATGCTCCAATTGACATTTGGTAAATGTGACCAAATTGTAGATTTTGGCGAAGTTGGAACGGGAACTTGGAGTCGTGGAAGAAGCGAAAGAGGTATGTAAGGCTCCACCTTCCTTCTTTGGCATGTCTTAGACGTATTAGGTTCGGATACGGGCCTCGGGGACGATCTTACCCCTAGAAACCTAAGATTGAATTTAACCCTTTTTAATTCAGTAGAATTGAATTAAATGTTAGCTAATAGTTTGGAAAATTGCATAAACATTTAGAACTTGCATAAATAGGATCCGACTACTTTAAAATTCTCATAAGTAATGTCATGGAAGGTATTATATGAAGATTGTGTACGCCACCTCTATTGACCCGAGGTGGGCCCATTGGTCCCAGGTCTTTCCTTGTTGCTCCGTTTATTAAACGGTAAGTGTTGTGACCATTTTAATGAGAATATTCCTATGATGATAGTAACGACGATATTAAGGAAGAGGATATGTTTATGACGAGTATGATAAGAATGATTCCATGACTAAGAGTTTCAAGATAAAAATTCAGTATGAGTACGAAAATGTCACGCGAGTTCTTGAGTTCAAATGCATTTCCTATTACGACTTTACTTTCTAAAGATTCTAAAGTGTATGAATAAATGTCCGATAAGACTTATGACCTTACGTCACTCCGATAAAGTTGTAGTTTTCACTTGGACTCTCATGCATGCTTTATATTTACACATGATTATTTTATGACACCGTGCCGTCCAACGGGCGGCCGGGCAGACACACCACCGCAAGGTGGCCGCATTATACCCCGGACGCGGGAGGCACCGGACGCGGCTCATTACACCGTACCTACATGGGCGGGCAGTTTATTTACATATATTTACGCAGTTTTTTAGTTAGCATGCATGGCATCCGCCCCAAAGGGGCACTCAGATAACAGATTACTTCTTCATCCTATGGTCTGCTTAGAAAGTAATCCACCGCACCTATATGGTCGGGCAGTGATACACCGCACCTTCATGGTCGGGCAGTTTACTTGCAGTATCGATACAGTACTCCAGACAGTAAGGTTAATTTGCATAATATTCCCAGAGTAGACAAATAGAGACACAGGTTATGTCACTTTCCTATGTTGTATTTTTATGTTCTTTGTATGATCTTGTGATATTACTTATGCCTTACATACTCGGTACACCACTCGTACTGACGTCCCTTCTCGCGGACGCTGCGTTTCATGCCGCGCGAGGCGCGTGGACGGACTTGATTCTAGGAGCTTTCCGGCGGTATATTGAAGTGCTCCAGTTGTTCCGGAGCTCCAGTCTAGTGGTACTACTTTTGTGTACATATGCGGGCACGGCAGCATCCGGCCCTTCTCGTTATTTTATGTATTTTGTTTAGAGGCTCGTAGACAGATATGTTCAGTCAGGTGCTTTTGTATAATGTTTATTCCCCGTCGATGTATATTAAGTCAGTAAAGTTTATTAATACATGTTCTTAATAGTGTTGATAATGATAATGCTAAGTAAATAAGTAGCAGTATAATTTATGTGGCCCACTAGTAGCAAGAGAATGATAAGAGATAAGGGGGTGCTCGGTACAAGTATCGGGTACCCGTCGCGGCCCCTAGTTGGGTCGTGACAGGTCGCTGCGGATGTGTATTGATTATCGGCAGCTGAATAAGGTAACCATAAAGAATAAATACCCCCTCCCGGATTGATGATTTGTTTGACCAACAGGTTGGTGCTAAATGTTTCTCAAAGATAGACCTGCGGTCAAGCTACCACCAGGTACGAGTACGGGAGGCAGATATCCCAAAGACAGCATTCAGGACCCGGTATGGGCATTACGAGTTCAGAGTGATGTCTTTTGGGCTGACTAATGCTCCAGTGGTATTCATGGATCTACTGAATCGGGTATTCAGGCCGTTCTTAGATATGTTCGTGATTGTATTTATTGATGATATTCAGGTTTATTCTCGGTCAGAGGAAGAGCACGCAGATCATCTGAGGACGGTACTTGGGGTACTCCGGCATCAGAAATTGTATGCTAAATTTTCTAAATGTAAATTCTGGCTGACATCAGTGGCATTCTTGGGACATATTATTGGAGTTGATGACATCCGGGTGGATACCCAGAAGATTGAGGCCGTAAAGAATTGGCCTAGGCCTACGACACCTACTGAGGTACGTAGTTTCCTGGGATTGGCTGATTATTACAGAAGATTTGTGGAGAAATTTGCCTCAATTTCAGCGCCTTTAACAAGGCTAACTCGAAGGAGCCAAGTTTCGGTGGACCGATGCTCGTGAACGAAGCTTCCGATTCTTGAAAGAGAAATTGACTACGGCTCCGTCCGACTCTTCCTGAGGGACCAGATGGGTATGTTATTTATTGTGAAGCTTCTGGCATTGGATTGGGGTGTGTATTGATGCAGCACGGCAGGGTTATAGCATATGCTTCCCGACAGCTCAGAAAGCACAAAAAGAATTATCCTACTCACGATCTGGAGCTAGCCGCAGTAATTCATGCTTTGAAGATATGGAGACACTATTTATATGGCGTTCATGTTGACATCTATACAGATCACAAGAGCCTCCAGTATATCTTTAAGCAGAAGGAGCTGAATTTGCGGCAGAGGAGGTGGTTAGAATTGCTGAAAGATTATGATGTCGATATTTTATATCATCCTGGAAAAGCTAATGTCGTAGCAGATGCACTCAGCCTCAAGTCTATGGGCAGCCTAGCGGACGTACCATCAGAAAAGAGAGAAATGGTTCATGAAATTCATCAGCTAGCGAGTCTTGGAGTCCGTCTAGCCGATTCTGGAGGTGCTGGGATTTCTGTTCGAGAAGTTGCTGAATCCTCTATTCTGGAAGAAGTAAAGCGACATTAATATGAGGATCCTGTTCTGGTACAGTATAGAGACACAACCCGTGAAAAGGAGAAGACCCCATTCGAGATTACACCTGACGGAGTACGATTACACAGGGGCAGATTGTGTGTACCTGAGGTTGCAGGGCTACGGCGACAGGTTATGGGCGAGGCACATTATGCTCGATATTCTGTTCATCCGGGAGCTACAAAAATATATCATGACCTCAGATGTTTGTATTGGTGGGATGGCATGAAAAAGGACATAGCCGAATTCGTTGCTCAATGCCCAAATTGCCAACAGGTTAAGATCGAGCACCGTGCTCCTATGGACTATCACGGAAATGGAGATTCCGACGTGGAAGTGGGAGATAATTAATATGGACTTCATTACAGTTTGCCTCGCACTCCACGAAAATATGATTCCATCTGGGTTATCATTGACAGGCTGACAAAATCAGCCCACTTTCTTCCGATCAGACTACTTATTCGGTACCGAGGATTATTCCGGAATATATATTAAGGAGATAGTAAGACTTCACGGAGTTCCCATATCTATTATCTCGGACGGGGAGGTGCCCGGTTTACAAAAATTTTTGGAGATCATTTCGGAAGGATTAGGGACCCCGAGGTGAGTCTTAGTACAACATTTCATCCTCGATCGATGGACAGGCTGAGCGTACTATCCAGGCGCTAGAAGATATGTTACGGGCCTGTGTTATTGACTTCAGAGGTAGCTGGGATGATCACTTGCCACTGGTTGAGTTTGCTTATAATAATAGCTACCATTCCATCATTCAGATGGCACCATACGAGGCTCTGTACGGCAGAAAATGCAGGTCACCAATTGGCTGGTTCGATGTTGGCGAAACTAAATTAATTGGCCCAGATGTGATCCAGCAAGCATTTGATAAAGTGAAGCTTATTCGGGAAAGATTATTGGTGGCCCAGAGTCGACAGAAATCATATGCAGATAATCGACGTCGGCACTTGGAGTTCCAGGTTGGTGATTGGGTATTCCTGAAAGTGTCGCCCATGAAAGGTGTTATGAGATTCGGCAGGAAAGGAAAGCTCAGTCCGAGATATATTGGGCCTTATCAGATTATTCGTAAAGTTGGCAAAGTTGCTTACGAATTGGAGCTACCAGCTGATTTGGGAGCAGTTCACCCGGTATTCCATGTTTCTATGCTTCGTAAATGCATTGGTGACCCTTCCAGAATATTTCCTGTGGATGATATCCAGGTCACAGAGGAGCTATCTTACAAAGAGCAGCCTATAACCATATTGGATCGTCAGGTAAGGAAGTTTCGGAATAAAGATGTGGCTTCTGTTAAGGTGCTATGGCGGAACAATAACCGGGAGGAAATGACCTGGGAAGCTGAGGAGCAGATGAAGAAGAGGTATCCTCACCTATTTTCGGTACCTACAGGTAATCTAAACTCCTTATTTGACTGTGTTGATCAATGAATGACTTGTGTGAAATAGCTATGAAAGAAACTCCCCCGAACTATTTTTAAGACCCGCGGGGTTAGTTTAACATTCGAGGACGAATGTTCTAAAGGGGGGGAGGATGTTATATCCCGTATTTTGAACAACGGGACAATCCGAATTAACTACGATAAGTTAGGGGCAAGACTATTCCGGGATACGAAGTTGAGATTTTTGTTTGTTTTAAAAGCACAAGTGGTGTATGACTTTATTGGCATGGAAATATTAAGGAAACATTTGGGTTTAAATGTTATTTTTGGAAAGTATTTATTCCATGAAAAACAAAAAAAAAAATAGAAAATAATAGGGGCATGTGGCCGGCCACCTTAGTGTGGGCCATGGCCACATGGAGCCTTATACATGGTATTAAAAAGATGACTTAGTCATCTTGTTCATCACTTCATCCCTCTAGAAAAATCAAGAAACTTGAAGAAAAAAAAAGGGGCAAGGCTTTCGGCCATAGGAGCAAAAATTTAAGGCCAAGAATTGATCAAGAAAAAAATTGGTTCTTCAAGAAAACCTACTAATTGAAGGGTCCTCGTTAACGTGGAGTTGTTGTTTGAATTAATAGACTACTCGTTTTCATTATTCACCACCTTAGCCAAGTGGTGAAGTTGTGAAGAAAGGTAAGTTCTAATCTTGTTTTTATGAGTTATGGAAGGTTTATGTGTGTCGTAGTATGTCAAAATGGATGAAATTCATGAAGTAGGCCATGTGGAAGTTGGGCCGTGTATATGGTGTTTGGCCCCGTGTGTGTGTGTTGTGTTAAAAGTAATGAATTAATTCTAGTTAGCATGTTTTGATTGTTGTAGTGTGAAGAGAAGAATGAAAATCATGAAGTTAGTATAGAGGGGTGTTGGCCGAATAGGGTCCCCCTTGTGTGGTTGAGAATGAACAAATGTTAGTTAGTATTCTAGTTGTCGTCGTTATGGATTCTATGATGAAAATGCAAGTTTAATGATTCAAATTGATGTTTTAATGGTTACGGGCTGATTTGGAAGTTAATGTGCTTTTGATGTAATTTTTATAATCATGGGAATGACATTGTTAATGTGTGGATTATTGGTGTAATTTATGAACTTGCGAGAGAGGAATGTATGTTGTGTTATTCTCGGGTTTGGGGAGGAATTCGGGTGAGTTAGAATAATGTTTGGGTTGTTTGAAATATTGTGTGAATTGTTTAAAGCGTTCTTGAATATTGTTTGAATGGCTTTGGATTAGTAATCGAATGTATAAACGTTGATATTGGTTGGAATGTAAGTAGTTGAAGTGAGTATAAAGGAATGTTGATGAATTGCGTAGAAAAGAGTTGTTAATGTTAGAATGTATTTCTAATTGATTATTGATGTTGTGGTTTGGTTGTTGGTGTTGTTGTTGTTGAATTGGCTGAGTTAAATTCTCGGGGTTGTTGTATTTATAGGGGAAATGCTGCCCAAATTTCTGTAGAATTTGGTGTTCGTTTGGAATTGAATGCCTAGATACTTATAGCTAATGTTTGATATATGTATTGGCGTTATGTAGATCTTTGGGTGCCCGAGACGTGTGGTTTGGATTAGCTTGAGAGCAGACGAGGTATGTAAAGCCCTATCTTTCTTTCTTTTGGCATGTCCTAGTGTTAAGTAGGCTATGACGCGAGCCTCGGGGTAACTCCGCTCTTGAGATCCGAGCTTATATACGTATCTTGTTCGCTTCTAAAGATTTACTCTCTTAATGTAGCCTAACTAAGTCACTTATGGTTTTATTTGTTTGGATTTCAAAAGTTATGTAAAGAATTTTATTCCTAAAAGACTCCGTAACTACGAACGTCCGTAACTTCTGTAGACGAGCTCGGATCGCCCCGAAACGTTCATAGAAGATTCCATAAGGCATAACATCCCCCAACTTGCATAGGCGGGCTTGGATGGGGTTGGTACCCGTCCGTGGGCCCCGCGACTTTTCTATGTTCGTTTCTAGCGACTTTTGGTAAGGACTTAGTATGACTAACACTTAACTCCCGAGTATGGATTACTTATTATCTATTGAGTCTGTGATAATTATTTTATGCATAATGTTACTCACGACTCTGCTCGTGCATATGATTGTTACATCCTTCGCCGAGTCCCGGGCCGGTTATGTTCGTGCGCACTATGATATATTCCGGAGTATGATGTGTCCGGTTCGCCGAGCCTCGCTAGAGGGCCGGGTTCCGAGTATATTATGGCGTTATGATGTGTTATGTGATATGTCGGGTTTGGAGATATGAAACCTTCTAGAGTATGATGTATTATGGCGCCAATGTCGGAGGGCGACCATATTCTAAGAGCCTATGCATGATTTGTTTTTTTTAAGTAAATATTTGACATTTTGCATATTGTATTTATTTTCCGCATCCTTTGTTTCGATTATGATTCTATTACTGTATTCCTTGCTTTGCATACTCAGTACATATTCCATACTGACCCCCTTTCTTCGGGGGGCTGCGTTTCATGCCCGCAGGTACAGACGCCTAGCTTGGTGATCCACCAGCCTAGGACACCTATTCTGCTATTTGGGAGTGCTCCTTCGTCCGGAGCCCATATTTTGGTATATATACTTTTCCGTTGCATATGTATATGTTCATTCAGGGGTACGGTGGGGCCCTGTCCCGTCATATGACTCTGTTATTCTGTTTAGAGGTCTGTAGATATGTATGTGGGTTATGGTTACTTCTGTACAGCTATGTTCATATGCTTTATGTTTGGGCGGTCCTATTCGCCGTGGGAGCCTTGTCGGCTGCCTATGCGTATATTGACATGTTATGTACATTATGACAGCCTCGCCGGCTTTTATGATATATGTTTGCTCTTATGTGATAATCTGAGACTATGTGCGACCATTTGTATTTAGGCGAGTTTGGTATGCTGATTCTGAGTATCAGGTGCGTATGAGTGTCCAATTCGGACACTAATCATGGCCTACGGGGTTGGGTCGTGATAGTTACAACTACCTGACTTTAGTAAGACCTTTGAGATTGAGTGTGATGCTTTAGGGGTCGGGATAGGTGGAGTACTAATGCAAGAGGGGAAGCCTATTGCTTTTTCGATGAGAAACTTAAGGGCGGCTTTGAACTATTTGACATATGATAAAGAGTTGTTCGCCTTAGTAAGAGCTTTAGACTATTGGCAGCATTACTTGTGGCCGAAAGAGTTTGTGATTAGAAGTGACCATGAGTCTTTGAAACATCTTAGAGGCCAAGAGAAGCTGAATAAGAGACATGCTAAGTGGGTTGAGTTCATGGAGATTTTTCCCTATGTGATTCATTACAAGAGAGGGAAAGAAAATGTAGTGGCCGATGCCTTATCTAGGAAGTTTTCCCTAGCTACCACTTTGACTTCTAGACTTTTAGGATTTGAGAGCATAAAGTCTATGTATGAGCACGATCCTAAATTTAAGAGCATTCGTGAGGATCTAGTGAATGGGAAGCGGGTAGAGAAATATCAGTGGCATGATGGCTATCTTTTTAAGAAGGGGAGGGTGTGCATACCCATGTCCTCGTGGAGGGAGTTATTGATTCGTGAGGCACATTGTGGAGGTTTGATGGGTCATTTTGGGGTGGATAAGACCTTAGGTATTCTTGAGGAGCGAGTTTTTGGCCTAAGATGAGGCGAGACGTGATGCAATTTTGTGGTGCTTGTTTGGAATGTAAGCGAGCTAAGTCTAGGTCCACTCCCATGGTTTGTATACCCCTTTACCGGTTCCTACTAGCCCGTGGATTGATATATCTATGGATTTTGTTATGGGTTTACCTCATTCTAGGGCTGGTCATGATAGTATCTATGTTGTTGTGGATAGATTTTCTAAGATGGCTCATTTCATCCCGTGTAAAAAGTGTGATGATGCCTTTGCGTATTTGCTTCTTTGTTTATTGCTAATGTGTTGAAATTGCATGGCGTGCCACGTACCATTGTTAGTGACGGGGACACGAAATTCTTGAGTCATTTCGGAGATGTTTGTAGGGTGCACTTGGCACCAAGTTGTTGTTTTCAACTTCTTGTCATCCTCAAACGGATGGACAAACGAAGTTGTGAATCGTACTTTGGGAGCTCTACTTAGGGCGATGACCAAAGGAAAATCAGGAAATTTGGGTTGATCAATTGCCCATCATTGAGTTTGCTTATAACCGTACGGTGCATAGAATGATAGGGAAATCTCCTTTTGAGTGTGTATATGGTTTTAACCCCTTGATTCCATTAGATTTAATCCCTTTGTCTAAGATGCTGTTTTGAATGTTGAAGGTAAAAGCAGGCAAGATTCGTTGCTTAAACTTCATGCTAAGGTGAGACAAAATCTGGAAAAGGCATATGCCAAGGTGGCGTCTAAGGTGAACAAGGGAAGGAAGAAGTTGGAGTTACAAAAGGGCGACTGGGTTTGGGTGCATTTCAGGAAAGATCGATTCCCGAACCAAAGAAAAGGAAAGCTATCCGCACGAGGAGATGGACCATTTAAAGTGTTGGAAAAGATTAACGATAATGCCTACGTCATTGATCTTCCGAGTGAGTATAATGTTTCAAGCACTTTCAATGTTTCTGACCTAGTTCCTTGTGTTTCAGGTGATGCGGTCGAGGGTGAAGACACGATGATTTCGAGGACGAAATCTTTCCAAGAAGGGGAGGATGATGCAGTCCAAACTGATCAAGACATGTTCCAGCCGTCCCGGCCATTCACTAGGAGTCAGGCTATGGTCCTTCATGGTGTTCACCTAGCTTTAGAGAAGGAGTTTGCATTTCAGGAGCCGTGGAAACTGCCTAGCCCGGGGAAGCAGCCTATGGACTTATTTGTGCTAGCCCATGGACCCACTTTGGAGTCCCATGTGCGTGGCTAATGATTTGGAGCCCTGTGAGGCCATATTTTAAAAGCCGACTTATGGCTATTATTTTAAAGACTAGGTGTAGACTTTACCTATATAAGCTAGACTTAGAACTATTTCTGATTTTTAACCTATCTTGAAATATATGAATATTGAACTTTTCTCTCTAGTTGAGACTTGTTGTGATTTGGCGGACTCCAAATTGTACAACCTTGTTTTGATCATTCAATTTGCAAGAGATTGTTATTCTCTTGAGGATTGTTGCATAAGATAGGTGCCTTTGATCCTTTTGGAAGGTAACTAGGACTAGTTCTTCTAGTTATTGTTCAATTGTTTATCAATTGTGTCTTCTTTCTATCTTTTCTTTATTTTCTTGCATCATCTATTATCTCTGATAGAGGGACTCAATTTACAGTCAATTTTTGGAAAACCTTCCAAGAAGGTTTGGGGACTCAGGTGAGCCTTAGCACGACATTTCACCCACAGACGGATGGACAAGCTGAACGTACCATTCCGACCCTTGAGGATATGCTACGGGCATGTATATTAGAATTTGGAGGTAGTTGGGATGATCACTTACCACTTATTGAATTTGCATTTAACAATAGTTATCATTCTAGCATCCAAATGGCTCCGTATGAGGCTTTATATGGATGCAAGTGTAGATCTCCAATTGGGTGGTTTCGAAGTAGGAGAGGCTAAATTGATAGGGCCAGACTTGGTCCAGCAAGCTATAGAGAAAATAAAGCTTATATAGGATCGATTATTAATGGCTCAGAGTCGTCAGAAAACCTATGCAGATAATCATCGAAGGGACTTAGAGTTCCAAGTGACAGATTAGGTACTCTGAAGGTGTTGCCGATGAAGGGCGTCATGAGATTTGGCTAGAAGGGCAAGCTTAGTCCCCGGTACATTGGACCCTATGAGATTATACGCAAGGTAGGCCAAGTGGTTTACGAATTAGATCAACCTCCTGACTTGGAGTCAGTTCACCCAGTTTTCCATGTATCGATGCTTCGTAAGTGCATTGGAGATCCTTCTAGAGTTGTACAGGTAAATGATGTCCAAGTTACCAAACAATTGTCTTATGAAGAAGTTCCCATTGCCATTCTAGATAGGCAAGTACGGAAGCTCAGAACCAAAGAGGTAGCTTCAGTTAAAGTTTTATGGAGAAATAATAATAGAGAGGAGATGACTTGGGAAGCAGAAGAAGGCATGAATGTCACGACCCAACCCCGTAGGCCGTGACTAGTGCCCGAGCTGGGCACCCATACGCACTCAATAACCGAAATCAGCATACAAACAATCTATACCGACATAGAGATCATACGTGGTTCCGAACTGTCACATACAAACATATAAACTGCACAAAAGCCGGTAAGGCTGTCATAATATATATAACGTAGCAAAGCATACATACACGCAGCCGACAAGGCTGGTACGGCGGATGGGCCGCCCAAACACAACTTACTCAACGCATCCGAACCGAACTGTACATAACCCACATCTATGTCCACAGACCTCTAAACAGACAAACAGAATCATATGACGGGACAGGGCCCCGCCGTACCCCTGAACAAACTCATACATATACAACGGACAAGTATATACCAAAGTGTGGGCTCCGGAATAAAGGGAGCACTCTAAACTGCAGAATGGGTGTCCTAGACCGGCGGATCACCGAACTGTACGTCTGTACCTGCGGGCATGAAACGCAGCCCCCCGAAGAAAGGGGTCGATTTTAATATGTACCGAGTATGCAAACGAGAAGATACGATAACAAATCCGAGTCATAATCAAAACGAGAGGTACGAAAGTGAACATAATAACCGAGAATACCAAAATATTGTCATCGACACGCAAGTCATGCAACGAAGTACGAAGACAAATATAATAATCGAATGCCAACACGCTTACCCCGAAATACGGATCATACATATACATATCGAAGAACATCATAACATCATATCTTATCATATGAGCTGAGATTAACCGACTGATCAAAATCCAGGCTGTCAAAATCACATATACACATACCGCGGTCAAGTACCCAGCGGTCAATACCACACATATACACATACCGCGGCCAAGAATCCAGCGGTCAATATCACAGCCCGCGGTCAAGTATCCAGCGGACAATATCACACATACCGGCCCGGGACTCGGCGAAAAATGTAACAACAGAATGCACGAGCAGAATCACAAGTAACCAAATACAGTTTAAAAAATTTACAAAGACTTAGTAGGTTAATCGGAACGAACCATCGTTTATAGGCCAAAACGAGTCAAATCGTATTTTCGCCGAGCGTCACTCGGGAACATATCAAAATCACATACGTAAAATCCTTATTTCAGACTCAACAGAAAAATAAGTAATCATACTCGGGGGTCGGGAAGACGGTCATATCGAATTCTTTTAAAAATCATCAAAGTACATAAAGAAAGTCGCGGGGCCCACGGAGGGGTGTCGACCCGAGTCGGGCCCGCCTATGAAAAACATAGTCATCATACATCATGGAATCATTTTTGAGCATATCGAAGCGATCCGGTGCTATCTGTGAAAGTTACGGACTTTCGTAGTTTTCGAAATCATTTGGGAACAAAATTCTCTTAAAAACCAACTTTTGAAACTTAGTCATACAAAAGACATAAAGCCCATATTTCATCATATCAAACATACGAGGACTAAGAACCAAATAAGAATCACAGACATGGTCGTATCGCGAGAGTAGAATTTCCTCGAGGCTCGTATCATAGCCTATTTACGACTAAGGCATGCCAAAGAAGGAAGGGTTACGCTTTACATACCTCAGACGCTCTCAAAGCTACTCCAAATTCAAGCTAAAGCCAACCTACGCCTCGGGCTCTCCAAGGTCTACAAACAAGTCATAATATGCCAAACATTAGCTATAGACATTTGGGCATTTAATTCCAATTTAGCCCTTAATTCTACAGAAATTTGGGCAAAGATTTCCCCCCGTAAATAGGCCAACCCCGAGAATTTAACTCGGCCAAATCAACAACAATAACAACAACCAACCTAGCAACAACAATAAGCAATCCGAAAGGCAATACAACATTAATAGCTCCCTTTTTCATCATTCAACAACATTCATAAATTCAATTCAACGGCTTACCTTCAAGCCAACATCCACGCTTATACATTCAAATAATAACCCGAACCCATACCAACAACATCCAAAGACATTTCAATCAATTCATATAATATTTCCAACAATCCAACAATTGCTCCAATTTACCCGAACACTGTCTCCAACCCGAGAACACAACTATAATCCATTTCTAACTTCCGAATCATGATTTGCATCAATAATCCATACTATAACGATATCATTATCATAAATACACAAATTACATCAAACGCATAATAACCTTCTGTTATAACCCGTATTTCGTACGTTTGGATAATTCGGGATAATTGCGAGAAGTTAAAGGCAAGGTTATTTCCAAAAATTATTTTAATGTACGAGTTGTCATGAATATCATTTATGATTATTATTAGTATGGAAATATTGTGAGAGGCTAAGGGCAAAAAGAGAAATTCGCAAAATGCGCCGTAAAAAAAAATAATGTGGACGGCTAGGGGCAAAATGGTAATATTGAGGAAAGTCGAGGGGCAAAACGGGAATTTTACAAAAGGAGTTCATGAAGGTTCCAAAAGGGCATATTGGCCATGTGATGGAAAAATATGGACCAAAGTGTACATGGTAAGACAATGAGTCATCTTTTATTTTGTAAGAAAAATTCAAGAAAAAGAGAAGAAAACTCTAGGAGAAGAAAGAAAGGGAGGCATGTGGCCATTTCATATTTAATGGGAGGAAAATCATAAATTAGAAGAAAACGTATGGACTAAAGTTTGCCCAAGAAGACAATTAGTCTTCTTTGACTAATTCAAAGAAGATTTCGAGAAAAGAAAAGGAAAATTCTAGAAAAATGTAGAGAGAGGTCATGTTCCCCTCACATGATTTGGAAGAATATATATATATATAAGAGGAGTTCATCTTTTGAATCAAGAATTTGGAGAGAAAGAAAGAAAGAAAAAAAAAAAGAAGGGGAATTCGGCCAAACAAGGCCAAGAGGGAGTGAAGGAGAAAAATATTTTTCTTCAAGTATTCCTACCAATTGAAGGGTCCTCTATGACATGGAAGAGTTGTTGGAGCAAGTAGAACACATATTCTTGCAAAAGTTATAATTCTAGCTAAGTGTGGAGGTAGAAGGAAAAAGGTAAGAATTCATTTTCTTTTATATGTTATGGATGTTTGTACATGTTGTAGTGTATGAAAATGAGTGAAATTCATGGAGAATATGGATATAGGGGTGTGACCGTGAGTTGTATATTGTGTGTATGGCCGTGTATATTGTTGTATTGTGAAGGAATGGTGGCAAAGTTTTACTTAGTATTTTGGTTGTTGTGTTGTGGATTTTATGTTGCTAGTAAAAGCTTAATGATCTTAATGAAATTGTAGTAGTTGGAGACTTATTTTAGAAGCTTATGTAAATTGAATGTAATGTTCTTGCATGCATGGGAGATAATGTTGTTAGTGTGGTGTTGTTAATATGATGTTGTTAGTGTGGAGTTCATGAATTTGGAAGAAAAGGAAATGTATTGTTATTGGTTTTATTGGAGTTGGAAGGTGTTGGATGGATTAATATGTTGATTGAATCGTTTTGAAAGTCATGTGAATTGAATTGAATTGAATTGAATAATTGTTGGTATTATTGATAGTTTGGCCGGGTTGAATTCTGGATTGTTGTTGATTAAAATTGGCGAGTTAGAATCTCGGGATGGCGCATTTACGGGGAAATGCTGCCGAAATTTTCGTAGACAAATGTTGATTCAAGATTTGGATTCTTAAGGACTCTAATTAATGTTTGGTAAATGTGACCAAATTGTAGATTTTGGAGGATTTGGAACTTGAATTTGGAATAGCGTAAGAAGCGGAAAAGGTATGTAAGGCTTTACTCTTCCTTCTTTGGCATGTCCTAGACATAATAGGTTTGGATACGAGCCTCGGGGACTACTCTATCTCTAGAAACCTAAGTTTGAATTTGACCACTATTCATTCAATAGAATTGAATTAGACTTTCTATGTTTCATTGGAAAAGTAGCTTGAATATATGCAACTTTCATAAGTGGGTCGGAATGTCCCAAAATTTTTGTAGGCAACTCTATCAAGTCTAGAATTCTAAAGTGAAAATTTCTTTCTAATAAGTTGTAAATGTTTTCCAAGATGCCCATATTTTCCAAAAACTAAGTTTTAAGAGATTGAAAGCTTTTATGACTTAAACGATGAATGTGATTTCCTAATGACAACGATGACGTCAAATATGAAAAAATGTCTATGACAGATATGTTGACGATATGTTCTCACCATGAATATGACAATATGAAAATGCTAAGTCATTTCTTGATTCCTCAACTCTATTATGGATAATGACTACTTTAAAGGCTCCAAGCATATAAAATGACACCTTATGATTCGTTATATGTTTTCCCTTGATGACACTCTTCTTTGGTAGTCTCCCCTTATGATTATTGTTCCTTGAAGGCGAGACATGACGATCCCGATTGTTCCATAATGTAATCGGAGGTTTCCGACCTTATGTCACTCCGATGGATACATGATTTTCCTTGGGCTCTCCCCGCATGCTTACATGATATATGTATATGTACGGGGGGGGGGGGAGGGGATATATGGGGGATGGGAAGGGAAACATGTTTCATTGCCACCTGGTCAGCTGGCGTTATATCATCCCGGACGCGGGATATGTGGGCGAGCCGACGTATTTCGGCGCTATGTGGGCGAGCCGATGTTGTTCGGCGCTACGATATGGTATGACGTGACATGACATGATATGATATGATATGATATGATACGATCCGTTTTATTCTCACATGTATAAGAACAAGAAATGTTTTCAAAGGAAAGCTAAGCATGCATGGCATCCGCCCCCAGGGGCACTCCTATGCACAGGTTACTCTGTTATCCTATGATATGTTCTATGTTTCCATGCAGTCATTGTTCATATGTACATTTCTTACTATGTTACTATTCATGCTTTACATACTCAGTACATTGTTCGTCATCGGCCCTCTTCTTCGGGGCGTTTCATGCCGCGCAGGTACACCCAGATGATGCGAGGTTAGCATAGAAGATGTTCCAGTGTAGTTGGCGAGCTCCGTTTGCTCTGGAGTGTAGCCGAGTCAGAGCTTGTATGCTAGGATTTCTAATTGCAGTTAGAGACTTTGCAGACAGAGTCGTGGGTCTAGAGTGTCAGTTTTGAAAATGGTTCCACTAGCCGTTGTGCTTTTATTATACATTATGTTACAGAGTCCTTATGCTTACAGATTGTGTTTAATTTGAGAAACGACAAAAAGATTTTGGAAGTTTTACCATGTATTCTATTTTTGATTAATCTAAGAATCCTAAGAAAGTATGTATGTAATAAGAGTCAGCGGGTTCACTCGGCTCCAAATATGGGGTCGGGTGCCCATCACACCCTAGTAAAGTCGGGGTGTGACACCTTCAATTCAGCCCATACATTTACAACATCAATCCTGAATCATTAAAAGCTCATTTCCAACATAGAATTCATTACGACAACCACTAAAACACTAAGCGACATTAATGCGTTCTTTGTCATATAACATGACCCATTTTCGGCCAACATACCAACATGCACATATTGATAATTCTCACTCATTTCTTCACACTACAACAATTAACATACTACATAGGACTTAATTCATCACTTAAACACAACACAACACACACACACCTCACACGGCTATATTCTACACACACCACCTTCACTCCAACATGCCATATTTCATGATTTTCATCCATTTTAACATACTAGAACATACATACAACCTATATAGCACATAAAACATGATCAAATCTTACCTTTCTTCTTTAACTCCCCAAATAGGCTAGGGTTTGCAATTGACACAACGAAGGGTCGGATGACTCGAACAACGCTTCCACCTTGCTTAGGGACCTCAACTTAGTGGATTTGCATCAACAAAATATTTTTAGAAGGGCTTGAATGAAAGTTGGTTTTCTCCCTCTCTTGGCCGAGAGCCTCACTTAGTCTTCAACTTCTTGCTCTTTTTTTTTCTAAGTGTTGGAATGAATAAGATGACTTAGTGATCATCTTTTAAGCTCCCACAAGAGTTGCACATGTGTCTATGGCCCACACATATGTGTTGGAGCAATTAAAATTGAACACAAATGTGTGGGACCATCCAATCAAACCACACGCCCACAAGGCCAATTTTGCATGATTTTCAACTTTCCAATACTACAAATTTGGTCCCAAATTTTCCTAATTGTCCCACACCAACAAATTCATGAACAACTTATGTCTCAAAATCAAATTGAAGGTCAAAAGTCCCGACTTTGTATCCCGGAATGGTTTTGTCTCCAACCTATCATAATGTGCAAAAATGCGGGATATAACATCCTCCCCCCCTTTAGATCATTTGTCCTCGAATGTTAAATTTGCCTTATGGGATCTTATAAACACTCGGGGGAGTTTCTTTTACAATTATCACAAACAGTTCATACATCAATCAACATAACCAATTAAAGAGTCTAAATTACCTGTACCCGCATCTGATGGCGCCTCCTGATCCTGTCCACGGGTCAACGCATATAGGCGGTTCGATGGACCGCCTAATCGGGGGCTCCGCCACGGCCTCTGCCACGGCCTGCTGGAGTCGGTATACCGCGCCCCATCGGGCGCATAGATACAGAAGGGGAAGACGAACAAGCAACTGACCCAGTAGGCTGAGCTGCTCCCCCTGCACCATCCCTGAGTGGACAATCTCTCATATAGTGGCCCTGCTGGCCACAGGTAAAGCAAGCACCCATGGCATGACGACATTCCCCCCCGCCCCCCCGAGTGGCGCCTCTGCGCAAGGGACGTCGGGTTGAGGTGGCCTCAACGGCCGGAACCTAGGTCCATCCGTGAGCTCGAAGCCCCGGGAGCTCGCCACGCTCTAAATACCCCCGCACCATCCGGTCTCTCCCGAGAGCCGCGGGTGTACTCTGTGGCCGACCGGAAAGGGTGTCTGCTGTCTTTGCCGAGGCCGCCCGCCTCCCGAGACTCTCCGGTATCACCCGGCCAGATCTAGCCCCTCGGGCCGGCCCCCATCATAATCTCTGTCGGCCGACGCCCCCGCGTCGCTCCTCCATACCCCGGGTACGTGCTCCGAATCCGTGCAATGTCCATCCCCGATCGGGCCGCCATCACCGCACAACCGTCAACCAAGTAGTCATCCGGCCCCTATCACGCACCGGCATCCGGTCGGTCATATCAGCCCACATAAGCGGGCGCATATCCGGCCGAATCAAACTCCGTACTATACTCCCGGACGCCCCGCCCCCGCCGCCCCAACAAGCCAGGACCGTCTACCCCCGGCCCGCCTCACCTCCGAGGTAGAAAATGGGCCGGAAGGCCCTCTAGTAAACTCGCCCCATACCGCCGGAGGGGCACCCTCACCTCTCGGACAACATCCGACTCGTACCGCTAGCCGCTACATCGTGCAACCGATAGATGCCATCTCAACGGACTGTCTCGGAAGCACTAATCAATCGCGATTACGCCGCATCCGCCGGATGAACTCCCGAGGGTCCTGCGGGCTTTGACCCGAAAACTCGCGGGCCACAAAGCGTGAAAATCACGGCCCTCTCGACCGTCATATCTATCCGCACGATCACCCCCCGATCCGTGCCTCGTGAACCCGGGCCGCCATCAATTCGGTCAATAACCGATCGCATCTCGCATCGCCCGATCCTCTCGCCCTCGGCCGAGGAGCGAGGCTCGGTGCTCGAACCTCGTGGCCGGCGCGGGAGTCGCCCGTCCCGGGCTGCGCGCCGCACCAAATCCCTCTCGATATCGGGCAGTAGCGAACTAGCCATCGGAGGCACACCTCCCGCTGCCGGGCACGGGCCCTAGTAGCTATCCGGCCCGGCTTGTCTCACCGTCGCTGTAGACTTGCCCCTTCGGCAGCCGTGGCCTTCCTCGAAGGCATCGCTGAAATCATAACAATTCGTCGTGGAAGAGTCATCCCGTTAACACACGCCTCTATCGCACGATCTAAGATCGAAGGAAAGATAACATCCTAAATGTCCCCGTAGCCTCCGTACGTTATATAGATGTGGTGCACAACACACCGATAAACAAGACTCTGCGGACACGGTCCGTAGACATTCCGAGGACGAACTTGCTATACCCGCCCGTCACGACCCAACCCCGTAGCCGTGACTAGTGCCCGAGCCGGGCACCCATACGCACCGAATAACCGAAATCGCATACAAACAATCTATACCGACATAGAGATCATACGTGGTTCCAAACTCGTCACATACAAACATATAAACTGCACAAAAGCCGTAAGGGGTCATATAATATATATAATGTAGCAAAGCATACATACACGCAGCCGACAAGGCTGGCACGGCGGATGGGCCGCCCAAACACAACTTACTCAACGCATCCGAACCGAACTGTACATAACCCACATCTATGTCCACAGACCTCTAAACAGACAAACAGAATCATATGACGGGACAGGGCCCCGCCGTACCCCTGAACAAACTCATACATATACAACGGACAAGTATATACCAAAGTGTGGGCTCCGGAATAAAGCGGAGCACTCCAACCTGTAACGGGTGTCCTAGACCGGCGGATCACCGAACCGTACGTCCGTACCGCGGCATGAAACGCAGCCCCCGAAGAAAGGGGGTCAGTACGGAATATGTACTGAGTATGCAAAGCAGAAGATACAGTAACAAATCCGAGTCATTGTTAGAACCCGTATTTTTGTACATTGGAACAATCTGGATTTAATTATGATAAATTAAGGACAAAACTATTTCGGGATACAAAGTCGGGATTTTTGACCTTCGATTTTATTTTGAGATATAAGTTGTGCATGAATTTATTGGTATGGAACCATTAGGAAAATTTGGGACCAAAAGTGATAAAAAATTGGAAGATGAAAATCATCCACAATTCCATGTTGGCCGTGTATAGTGGGAGAGGGACCCCACACAAATTTGTGTCATCTTTTAAGTGATCCAACTCATTAATGTGGGCCAAGGTAATTGTACACTCCATTTAAGGGATAAAAGATGACCACTTAGTCTTCCATTCATTCACCACACACTTAACACCTAGAAAAAAAAAAAAAAATTGAAGGCTCCCTCCATTGAAGCTCTCGGCCAGCAGCTCCAAATATCAACCCCCATTTTTAGCTCTTCCAAAATTTTTCCATTGATGTAAACCCACTATATTGGGGTCCCTAAGTAGCGTGGAAGCATCGTTGGAGCGATCAACCTATTATTTTTCATCTTTTGGAAACCCTAGGCTATTGGAAGTTGAGAGAAAAAGGTAAGATTTGATCTTGTTTTTGTGTTATGAAGGTTATATTCATGTTGTAGTATCTTATAATGGAGGAAAATCATGAAATATGGAATGTTGGAGATGAGTTGGGTTTGTGGTGCTTGAGCCGTGTGGTGTGTGTGTGTGTGGTGTGATATTGAATTGATGAATTAATGCTTAGTTAGTTTATTATGATCATTGTAAGGTGAAGAACAATTGGGAATCATCCATATATGTGTACGTGTAGTGTTGATTGAAATGGGTCACATTATATGACAATGAACGAATGAATGTCGCTTAATGTTTTAGTCGTCGTCACTATGAATTCTAGGTTGGAAATGAATGGTTATTGACTCAAAATGATGTTGTTAATGTTGCGGACTGTTTTTTGGAGGTTATTGTATGTTTAATGTAATTGGTTTATTGATGAGATAGCATTGTTAGAATGTAAATTGTGGATACAAACCATGATTTGGAAATGAAGAAAAAGTTAGAGGGGTCTCGGTTAGGGGCTGTTTCGGGTAGCTTGGGAAAATTTATGGATTGTTGGAAATGTTGTATGAATTTCTTAGAATGTCTTGAAATGTTGTTGGTATGGGTTCGGGTTAGTATGTGAACATGTAAGCGTCGATTTTGGCTTGAAGGTAAGTCATCGAATTGAATTTATGAAAGTTGATAAATGATGGCAAAGAGAGCTATTATTGTTGTATTACCTTTCGGATTAATTATTAATGTTGTTAGGTTGGTTGTTGTTGTTGTTGATTGATATGGCCGAGTTAAATTCTCGGTAGCCTATTTACGGGGGAAATCTTGCTCAAATTCTAGAATTAAGGGCGAAATTGGAATTTAATGCCCAAAAAGTCTTTAGCTAATGTTTGGCATTTTATGGCTTATTTTTAGATCGTGGGCAGCCCGAATCATAGTTTGGACTTAGCATGAGTTGGATCATATTGGAGAGCGTTTGAGGTATGTAAAGTAACCTTTCTTTTTGGCATGCCTTAGTTAAAGTAGGCTATGATACGAGCTTCTAGGAAACTCTATTCTCGCAATCCGAGCTTGTCTATGATTCGCATGTGTTTCCTTGGTATTCTTGTGCTCATATGCCATAACATTGATCCTTATATCCTTGGAATTCATAATTTGTAAAGGTGTCATGAAAGCTGATTTTTGGTTTTAAAAGCTTATTCTTTAGCGATTCCAAAAGTTCAAACGCCCATAACTTTCTCAGAAAATCTCGGATTGCTTTGAAACTTTCGTAGGAGTTTGTATGATATAGAATGAGTATGTTTTTCATAGGCGGGCTCAGTTCGGGTCTATACTCGTCCGTGGGTCCCACGACGCCCTTTTTATGTGAATTCGATAACTTTGAAACAAAAAGTAATAATTATTATTCCGATTTCGAATATGACTATTTTATTTATCTCTTGGATTTATGATAATGATTTTATGCATATGATTACTCACTACTCCGCTCGTGCCTACTATGATATCGTTCGCCGGTTCTGTTGTCGTGCGCATTATGATGTATTCCGGTGTTATGCTGTGTTCATGGTTCACCGAGTTCCTCGCTCGAGGGCCGGGTTCCACTTATATTTGGTGTGATGCTGTGTATGGCGATATGCTGGGTATGATATGTGACGGAGATTCGGAGATTTGAAACCTTCTGGTGTTATGTTGTGTTATGGCGCCATCGACGAAGGGGCGACCATATTTCCCCGTGCCCTATGCATGATTTACATTTTGAAGTAACATTTTGATATTTTGGAAATGCATTTACTTTCGTACTTCTATTTCGATTTGATATCGGGATTGTATATTACATTTTCTCGCTTTGCATACTCTCGTACATATTTCGCACGACCCCTTCTTCTGGGGTCGCGTTTCATGCCCGCAGTACAAACGCACGCTTGGTGATCCACCTATTTAGGACACCCTCTTCGCTATTTGGAGTGCTCCTCTCATTCCGGAGCTTATATTTTTGGTATATATTCGTTCATGCATTTGTACATATTCGTTCGGGGTACGGCGGGGCCACGTCCCGTCATATGATTCTGCTCTGTCATTTAGAGGTCTGTGGACATGTTTTGTGGGTTAGGCCATTCCGTACGGATGCGTGTGTATATGTTGTGTTTGGGCGATCCCGTTCGCGCGCGGCCGGTCCGCATATGTATATATGTTGTGTTGTTGGCCCCGTGTGGCCTTTGTTGGTATTTTCTTCGTAACGCAGGGTTATTTTGGATAGTCCGAAAAACAAAGGAAACTCCGAAATTTTTCCGGAAATTATCTAAATTTGGAATACGGTGACAGTCGAAGACATTTATATACTTGGATGCGTTTGATATACCTTGTGATAGCGTTTGATAGGTGTGTTTGGGTGCCCGTGATCGCACTAGTCACGGCTCACTGCGGGTTGGGTCGTGAGCTCAGCCATAGTCAAACAGGTACGGAAAGTGAACATAATAACCGAATACAAAAATGTTGTCATCGACACGCAAGTCATGCAACGAGAGGTACGAAGACAAATATAATAATCGAATGCCAACACGCTTACTCCTAAAATACGATCATACATATACATATCGAAGAACATCATAACATCATATTTTATCATATGGCCGACATTAACCGACCGATCAAAATCCAAATCGTCAAAATCACATATACACATAGTAGTCCGTACCCGACGGTCGAATACCACACATATACACATACCGCGGCCAAGAATCCGGCGCAATGTCACACATACCTATACCGCGGCCAAGAATCCAACAAGTCACGGTATCACGACCTCGCGGTCAAGTATCCGGCGGACAATATCACACATACTCTCGGCCGGGACTCGGCGAAAAATGTAACAACAAAATGCATGAGCAGAATCACAAGTAACCAAATACGAGCTTTAAAACATTTACAAAGACTTAGTAGGTTAATCGAAACGAACCATCGTTTATAGGCCAAAACGATAGTTAAATCGGATTTTCGCCGAGCGTCACTCGGAACATATCAAAATCACATACGTAAAATCCTTATTTCAGACTCAACAGACAAATAAGTAATCATACTCGGGGGTCGGGAAGACGGTCATATCGAATTCTTTCAAAAATCGTCAAAGTACATAAAGAAAGTCGCGGGGCCCACGGAGGGGTGTCGACCCGAGTCGGGCCCGCCTATCAAAAACATAGTCATCATACATCATGGAATCATTTTTGAACATATCGAAGCGATCCGGTGTCTTGTGAAAGTTACGGACTTTCGTAGTTTTCGAATCATTTAGGAACAAAACTCTTTAAAAAACCAACTTTTATGCAACTTTTGAAACTTAGTCATACAAAGACATAAAGCCCATATTTCATCATATCAAACATACGAGGACTAAGAACCAAATAAGAATCACAGACATGGTCGGATCGCGAGAGTAGAATTTCCTCGAGGCTCGTATCATAGCCTATTTACGACTAAGGCATGCCAAAGAAGGAAGGGTTATGCTTTACATACCTCAGACGCTCTCAAAGCTACTCCAAATTCAAGCTAAAGCCAACCTACGCCTCGGGGTCTCCAAGGTCTACAAACAAGTCATAATATGCCAAACATTAGCTATAGACATTTGGGCATTTAATTCCAATTTAGCCCTTAATTCTACAGAAATTTGGGCAGCATTTCCCCTGTAAATAGGCCAACCCCGAGAATTTAACTCGGCCAAATCAACAACAACAATTACAACAACCAACCTAGCAACAACAATAAGCAATCCGAAAGGCAATACAACATTAATAGCTCTCTTTTCATCATTCAACAACATTCATAAATTCAATTCAACGGCTTACCTTCAAGCCAACATCCACGCTTATACATTCAAATACTAACCCGAACCCATACCAACAACATCCAAAGACATTTCAATCAATTCATACAACATTTCCAACAATCCAACAATTGCTCCAATTTACCCGAAAACTGTCTCCAACCCGAGAACACAACTATAATCCATTTCTAACTTCCGAATCATGATTTGCATCAATAATCCATACTATAACGATATCATTATCATAAATACACAAATTACATCAAACACATAATAACCTTCAATTCAGCCCATACATTTACAACATCAATCTTGAATCATTAAAAGCTCATTTCCAACATAGAATTCATTACGACAACCACTAAAACACTAAGCGACATTAATGCGTTCTTTGTCATATAACATGACCCATTTTCGGCCAACATACCAACATGCACATATTGATAATTCTCACTCATTTCTTCACACTACAACAATTAACATACTACATAGGACTTAATTCATCACTTAAATACACACATACACACACACAAACCACACGGCTATTTGCTACACACACACCTTCACTCCAACATGCCATATTTCATGATTTTCATCCATTTTAACATACTACAACATACATACAACTTTTATAGCACATAAAACATGATCAAATCTTACCTTTCTTCTTTAACTCCCCAAATAGGCTAGGGTTTGCAATTGACACAACGAAGGGTCGGATGACTCGAACAACGCTTCCACCTTACTTAGGGACCTCAACTTAGTGGATTTGCATCAACAAAATATTTTTAGAAGGGCTTGAATGAAAGTTGGTTTTCTCCCTCTCTTGGCCGAGAGCCTCACTTAGTCTTCAACTTCTTGCTCTTTTTTTTCTAAGTGTTGGAATGAATAAGATGACTTAGTGATCATCTTTTAAGCTCCCACAAGAGTTGCACATGTGTCTATGGCCCACACATATGTGTTGGAGCAATTAAAATTGAACACAAAATGTGTGGGACCATCCAATCAAACCACACGGTCACAAGGCCAATTTTGCATGATTTTCAACTTTCCAATACTACAATTTTGGTCCCAAATTTTCCTAATTGTCCCACACCAACAAATTCATGAACAACTTATGTCTCAAAATCAAATCGAAGGTCAAAAGTCCCGACTTTGTATCCCGGAATGGTTTTGTCTCCAACCTATCATAATGTGCAAAAATGCGGGATATAACAATGAAGTTCAGGTACCCGCATTTATTTTCACCCCCAGAAGAGAATCAGGCAGAGACACCATTATCCTCAGGTATGTAGTGCTTTCCTTGAGGCTTTCCTGGTCGTGTGTGGCCATGGTTATTGATGTTGTTGTAGTAGCCCTATGAGGCAATGTATTTTGGGTTGCTGTTGTTAGGAGCTTTTATATGGCATATTATTGTCACACCAGATCTTATTCCGAAAAAGTGTGATGGGCACCCGACCCTTACTTAGGGCCGAGCGAACCCTCGGACTCATCTTCATACGATTAAGCCAAACTTTTTAAACCAAATAAGATAAAATACGTAATTTTTTTTTTTTCGTAAATACTCTTTCTCGTAGCTTCAAACCGAACAAAGCTATAATCACACAAAGCTCAATACATAACACGGACGCTACTTATATCGGGCTTAAAGATGAGCCGCATACCGACCGACAATCACACCCCGCGACGCTAGTCCGCAAAGTCTCTAACATCCATCCGTAAAAGCATATCGTACGAAACTCGACCGCAACACCGGGGCAAGCGGAGCGCTAACCCATGTATCTATCTCGATGATGTGATCGCTAATCATGGGGATGGCGGCATGGCATATGAAACGCACCGAAGAACGAGAGGGTCGATGCAGACAATGTGTACCGAGTATGTAAAGCGTGAATCAGAACGACACGCAAGCCAATCCAGAAGTACGGGAGTGTAGCTGACAAATCATAATCGGAACCAAATGTACAGAAAATACGTACCTTATCAGATTGTCAAAACACTTACTTTCAGCCAAAAATAGTGCAAATCAAAGGCATGCATAGGACACAGAAATATGATCACCATACCACAACACATCACCACATACACACGGTACCCGGGGACATATACCACGCCGGGAAAATCACGACTACGTAACGAAGTCTCTAACTACACATCATAGCATAGGTACCCGGAACCGGACATGTACCACGAGAACCCGGAACCGACCACATCATAATCCATATACCCGGAATCGGGGACGGACACAACGCGGCACTGAAAACCGTTCCGGAATCGGGAGTCGGACATGTACCACAAGTATGTAAGCCACATGAACAGTAGACAACATAGTAAGAGCGTACGGTATCATGTAAGAGCGGCATATCATGCTCCACATACACGGTAACCGAGGACGGACATGTACCACGGTGCCGAAAACCGAACACATCACACAATCGGAATATTCATATAAGTGCCCTTGGGCGGTATGTTTCCTTATTACATACTCATATTAGAATATTCATATTAGGGCACTTCTATCGTAGTTGGGAGCACTCATATCAAATCACACACACATACACCGCGGCCAAGAATCCGTGTCCGGGACGATATACCACACATACTCCGGCCAAGTATCCAGGCAACATCATACATACCGCGGTCAAGTATCCAACCCCATAAACATCATACATACCGCGGTCAAGTATCCAATGTATACAACATCATACATACCGCGGTCAAGTATCCATACTTATATCGTAACATCATATATACCGCGTCGAGTATCCAACATGCAACATCATACATACCGCGGTCGAGTATCCAATGTCAATAACACACATACGAATGAGCGATTAAATAATTAAGTTATCTTCCCAAAATCCGATAACCAAATACATTTACTAACATCGGCAAGTGTAAAGACAAGTTCCAGATTTATCGGAATTAGTATACAAAAATTACAACTTTTCTCATTTTCGAAATCGTTCTTATGTCAAAATGTATTATCAAACTCAATGAAATGGTTAAAGTAATTATCTTTGATAATAGTCGGAGCAATGGTCAAAAGTTCTCTTTTCAAAATCACGCAAATACACCAAACAGGCGACATAGAGAGGTCTCGGGAATGCGTGGGCCCCACCTCGGTCAAATTGAGGCGGCGTGCCCCAAACTATGGTCGTTAGGGTTCTTTACAAGGTCATATACATAGGATTCTAGGCCCTCCAATATCGTTTGGACAAACTACGGATGTTTAAGCGCTTTATTCCAAGAAACAAGACATTTTCAATTCAATTCTCTTAATGCAAAAGTAAATTTCAACGTAATTTCCAAGGAGTAGAGTCGTCCCCCGAGGCTCAAATCATAGCCTATCACATCTAGGACATGCCAAAGGAAAGAATAGGAGAGCTTTACATACCTTTCTTGCCTTTTACGATCGCCCAATCTCAAATCCCGTTTCGTCCAAAAACTGCAAATGGTCACATTTACCAATTACTATTGTGAGTTGTAGACTTACGATTTTCAACCTTAACCAATACCGTTTTACAAAAATTTGGGCAGCATCTCCCCTATACATCTAGCATCCCCGAGATTCAACTCGGCCCAAAACAATCAACAACAACCCAACAACAACATCAACAACATCAACAATCACAATAACACACAACTAGTCTTCTTTCTTAGCATAATGCAATAGTTTTCATTCCAACTTCACATTTTCAAATTAATACCAACCTTCACATTCATTTACTAATCAAGATCACTCTAATACAATTCTAAATCATTTCATATCATTCTTACAAAATATTCACAAAATATACAAAATATACAAAATTTTTCCACCAAAACCATAATTCATCCGAAACTTCAAATCTTCGACATACATATTCATAACACATTTCCATCTTCCCATTTCATCAACCATGATCATAATTTGCACCTTGAAAACTTCATTTCCATAATATCATAAAATCATTCTAAAATGACAAAATTTCTCTACATTCCATTCCAATGCCAACTTAAACCATTTTCTTCCATTTCACATTATAAGAGTCACAACAACACAACTAACATACTAAACAAAAATTTAATTCATTTCCCATCCTTCACCCTATACCACACGGCCAACAACACACAACATGCATAGTTTCATATATTCCATCCATTCCTTCACTCTACAACACACAAAATTTTTCATACTTTTCTTTCACTTCTACATACTATAACGTATATAACCTTCCATAACATACAAAGAACATGAAATTCTTACCTTTCTTCTTCAACTTTCCCACTTACTTGAATTCTTGAAAGTGCCACAAAGAGTAATTTTCTTTGTTCCAACAATTGTGCCATGTTGAAGAGGGCCTTCAACTTAGTAGGAAGGCACGAAGAAACAAATTTTTGAGATCAAAGTTAAAGACTTCAAATTTTTCTCCTCTCTTTTTGTGCTGAATTTTCTGGAATTATCGACTTTTTAATACTGAAAAAATGAGATTTTTGTCCCTTAAAAACGGACCGCCGAAGTCGGTTTTATCAGTAGCAGCATCAGAGCAAGACCGTAGCGGTACCGTAGCGTACCGCGGGAAAACTGTTTCTCGTCAATAGCTCAAGCTTGTAACGTCTATAATTCTCTACTCCGATGTCCTATCAATGAACGGTTTGTTGCATTACAAACTAGACTCGACGAACTTCATTTTAGGATTTTGAAACACCTTAAAACTCCACATATACTATGATGAGGTACATGTCAAACTCATGTTCTGAAAACGCGGGGTATAACAATTATAGGGAAAAATCTGGCGAAATTTTTATAGAATCCCCAAGAACCTAACATTCGAGGACGAATGTTCCTAAAGGGGGAAGAATGTTACACCACGAAAAATCCGGATTTGTTGCCTTGTGGATAGGCTAATGTGAACTTAAGGCAATTATGAAATCCTTACGAGATTAAGGGAAGTATTAGATAGCTTAAAGTGCGCACCATAAGATTTTGAAGTCATACGAATATGTGAAATTTGGTTTGTTGAAGGAAGTGAAATGTAAGTCATTTTCGGAAAGGTTTTTGCTATAATTGAGCTAATATCCATTTGGTGATGTCTTGAGAGGGTGCTATAGGGCCTATTGTATTGTTAATGGAGTATTTTGTAAGTGCCAAGAAGGTTCCACGAGGATTGGAAGTCAAACGAATCAATGAGAGAAAGTTTCGGATAACTGGGAGCTATACGACCACTTATACTATAACATGACCTTTATAGAAAGGGGTGTTTCCATGGTGGTGTTATACGGTCCACTTATACAGACCGAATAATATTATACGGACCGTATAAGTGGTCCGTATAAGCCCATCAGGCAAATTTTTATTTTTTTGTATAAATAGATGGCCCTTATTATTTTATTTCATTTTTCATATTTCCACAAGTCTTGAGAGCTCCAAACCCTTATCCAAGCATATTCCACTCCAACCCAAGAGAAAACAAAGATCAAGAGGCAAGAATCCAGGTACCCATGTATTAGAAGTCTTGCTAGGTTAGTAGACTACAAGAGATTCTTGGGTATTGAAGCCAGGGTTTTTACATAAGTTGATAGTTGCTTCAAAGCTCATTACCATGAGATAAAAGGTTAGTTTTAATGCTTATTTCATGTTATCATGCATGTTTGATTGTTGAACAACTTGGGTAGAAGAAGAAAGTAGAAAATGAGGGCTAAATGTAACTTTTATGATGTTTTTGAGTAGTAAGCTAAATTGAGCCATGATTCTTAGTATCATATGGGTATAATCTTGTTATGGAAGGTAGAAATAGTGATGAGGAAGCATTGTATGAAAATGTGCTAAGAATGGGCGTGAAGTTGTTAGTATAAGTTGAGCATGAGAATGAATTTTGAAGGCTTAATGGAATGTGATTACTTGATTATGATATTGTGGGTGTTATTATAGATGTTTGGGAGTTGTTTTGTAATATGGTGGAAGTTGACGAAATAGGGGAAATGCTGCCCAATTTTCATTAGATCATGAATTATTCTAGTTTGAATTTAAGAGTATCATTGAGGCTTAACCATGGTATGAATCCTTCTAAATGTAGATTGTTCAAGCTTCGACGGTGAACGTTAAGTAGTTAAAAAGACCAAAAGGTATGTAAGGCTGACCCTTCTTTCATTAAGGCATGATTCTTTCCTATATACCCTTGCATGAGTTCCATAATGTCTTCCAAATGACTCTATCTCTAAAGTTACTAAAGCTCATGATCCTCGATACTTTCACGATTCTATCACTTCCCTAATATGATAGTTGATCCTCTAAGGATAGATGTAATAAAAGCGATGATGGTAATGATGTTGATGATACTTATAGACTCTTATGTATATGTGTCTAAGTATGTATGACTATTATGTAACACCGAGCTTATATGGCCGGGTATGATACTTATCGTGCGCGCACCTCTGCAGTTGGCTATGGATAATACTGAGCCTTGGTAGGGCCAGGTATGTATAACACCGAGCCTTGTCGTGGCCGGGTATGTGAAACACCGAACCTTCTGTTATATCCCGTATTTTGTACGTTGGGATAATCCGAGCTAACCATGATAAGTTAAGGACAAGACTAGTTCGGGATACGAGGTTGAGACTTTTGACCTCCGATTTTATTTTAATGCACAAGTTGCTTATGAATTTTATTGGTATGGAATATTAAGGGAAATTAGGGGCTAGAAGTTGAAATAAAAATTTCATGAAAAGGCCAAAGTGGCCGTGTGTTAAGGTGGGGCCCACATGTCGGGATTTTATAAAGGACATATGAAGAGATATATGGGTGGTACATGTGAAGTTGAGCAAGTCTTAAGAAGGACCCATAAGCTAAAAATGAGTGTAAGCCCTCCAAAAGGGCGATTTAAGAAAACGTCTTCGGGTGATCTGACTTCGAGGGGCCAAAACGGTATTATGAGTTTGGAATTTGGGAAAACTCCCAGAATGAAAGTTGTAGATAATTGAAATAGCTTTCCAAACATAGGTCGTGAGTTCACAGAAGACATCGGGATAAAGAGATATGGACATTTTAAGGCAGAAAGGTCAGTGGGCCAGGCCCAACCCGAGCCCAACCGGGTCAGGCCCATTACCCACACCTTTTAAAATGAAATATCAGCCTTTTCTCCTCATTTTTCATACCAAAACACCCAGAAAATTCTGGAGAAAAAGAGAGGAGAGCCTAGAGAGAAAAACTAATTTTGACCAAAATCCGCGCCCCGAATTCCGAAGCCCATGAAGAGAAAAGTGTCGTACGTCGCGTTGCCTTCAATTTGAGCTAAAAATCAACCAAGAAGAAGAGGGTGGACGTGGTAGCTGCATCATTAAGGTAAGATTAAGGTTCCTTTTCATTGTTAACAAGTTTATTCGAGTTTTGACGGATTAGAACGAGGAATAGTGTGTAGAAATGGATGAAATTCATGAAACTTTGTATGTTGATGTTAAGCCGTGAGTATGGGCTATTTTCTTCGACAAGGAATGAACTAAATTTTATTTAGTATTTTTGGTTGTTGTGTTGTGGATTCTATGATGTAAATAAAGGTTTAATGAATTAAGTTGAAGATAAAATCGTGTGTGGGCTGTTTTGGAAGCTAATGTGAATTAAATATAGTTTCTTGTATTTATGAAGATAATGTTGCTAAAGTGTGGATTGTTGGTGTAGTTGATGAATTTGAAAGAAAGAAATGTGTTGTTGTTGTTCCTATTGGAATTGGAAAGTTTCGGGTGAGGTAGTATAATGGTTGGGTTGTTGGAATATTGTGCGGATTGTTTGAAATGTTCTTGAAACTTGTTTGAATGGTTTCGGATTAGTACTTGAATATGTAGGCATTGATGTTAGTTTGAATATATGTAGTTGAATTGAACGTAATTGGAATGTTGTCGAAATATGTGGAGAAGAGTTATTAGCATTATAACGCATTTTGAATTGATTGTTAATGTTGTTAGGATGGTTGTTGGCATTGTTGTTGAAGATTTGGCCGAGTTAAATTCTCGGGGTTGTCGTATTTATAGGGGAAATGCTGCCCAAATTTCTGTGGAATTGGGTGCTAGTTGGAAGTGAATTCCTAAATGCCTTCAACTAATATTCGATATCTATTGACGTTGTGTAGATCTTGGAGAGCCGAGACTTGAGTTGGATTAGCTTAGGAAGCGATCGAGGTATGTTAAGCTCAACCTTTCTTTCTTTTGGCATGTCTTAGTTGAAAGTAAGTTGTGACACGAATCTCGAGGTAAGTCTATTCTGGTGATCCGAGCATGTTTATGATTCTTATTGGTTTCTTGATATTCGTATTTTTAATATGGTCAAATCATGGTCCTTACGTCATTTGTACAATTAAATTTCAAAAGTTACATAAAGATTGTGTTTTCAAAAGAGTTTTGTTCCTAAACGATTCCGAAACTACGAACGTCCGTAACTTTCACAGAAAGGCTCGGATCGCTTTGATATGTTTGTGGAAAGCCCTAAAGCGAATAAGGATCGTAACTTTCCGAGGCGGGCTCGGACTGATTTGACATATGGCTATGATCCCTACGGTTCTAGGATATGCTTATGATGTTTGATATGTTTCCAAGTAACGTCCAAAAGATTTTTGATATAACTTTTGTTCCGACTTTCAAATGATGGTCCGTTTGTGCTATTTCATTGAGTCTCTGGAAATGATTTATGTGCATGGTTTCTCACTACTCTGCTTGTGCATGCCTCAATGCATCCTTCACCGAGTCCCGGGCCGGGTATGTATTCGTGCAACTTCTCTGCATTGTTCACCGAGTCCCTCACTAGAGGGCCGGCACGGTATATATATATATATATATATATATATATATATATATATATATATATGATATGATGTGATGATATGGGGATGGCGGCCCGGGATGGCATACCGAGTCCACTTTGCTAGCGGGGTCGGAGTTCACCGAGTCCCTCACTAGAGGGCGGGTGCGGTATATATATATATATATATATATATATATATATATATATATATGTATATGCATGCATGATGATGATATGATTTTACCTACCGAGTCCCTCACTAGAGGGACACGTTATGTATACGTGATGATTATATGATTTTGATATGCATGATAAATGTTTTCGAAGGCAAGTATCGATGATTTCTGATTACTTTACTTGATGATCCCGCTTACTATATTTCATGCTTTACATACTCGGTACATATTGGATCCCGCTTTCTTCGGGGCTGCGTTTCATGCCGCGCGGTGTACACCCGGAGTCGGTGAAGATATTAGTGTAGAGGACGTTCCGACGGGATTGGCGAGCTCCCATTTTCCCCGGAGTCTTTGCCGAGTCGAGTATATGTGTTGTGTTATCTTGGATCATGTTAGAGACTTTGCGGACGATGCTGTCGGGGTATAAGATGTCGGTTATGTAAGCGGCTATGTAAGCCGACGTGTTATTATGCATTGTATTATAAGTTCTAAATGTTTCTATATGCTACAGATTTTCTTTGATTCGAGAAAGGTAAAAAGCATACTATTCCTCGAAAAACTTTCGTTATGTATTTGTGTCATAATTTGAGAGCCAGTGTGATTATGAGTATTATGTGAGACGAGGGTTCGCTCTACCTAAATAAGGGCGAGGTGCCCATCACGCCCTAACGAGAAATTAGGGTGTGACACATTGGTATCGAGCGGTTCGTCTAGGGGTTGTCCGCAAAGTCGTGTCCGGTAGAGTCTGGTTTATGGTGTGAAGCGCGCCACATTTATAAACGAGGAGGCTACGTGGCATCTAGGATGGTTACTCTTCTTTGACATCATAGATCGTCTTTGTGAGCCAAGTTATAGGAAATGAGATTCCCGACACTAACCTTTGATTTCTGTCAAGGAATGGTGTCGACGGAAGAAAGTGACAGTAGTATTGGAAGCTATGAAGCATGAAGGTAAGCGACGGTACGAAAGATACACGTCGGGTCAGATATGGAAGGATGATTGGAATACAAGTTGAGATCAAAAAGAAAAAGTAAATAAGAAAGTGTAACAGGTGCAGTTTGAGCTGGGCCTACAAGGTATGTTCACTATTTTTGTCACACCCTTAATCCGGTAGGGTGTGATGGGCACCCGACCCTTTCCTGGGCCGAGCGAACCAATCGACTTTCGTAATTCTCACAATCATACGGGGCCCACAAACATAAGTACATAGCGAGTTTTTTTTTTTCAGAAGACAAACATGCCTTTCGTTTTATCGAAGCAGACAAAATCTGTAACATACAAAACTTGTAACACAATACGTAATAATACATCGGCTTACATAGCCGCTCACAAAACTGACATATCATACACACGACACTGTCTGCAAAGTCTCTACCATAACTTCAGATACCATACAAGCACTCTGACTCGGCAGCACTCCGGAGGAAATGGAGCTCGCCAATCCAACTGGAACGTCTTCTGCAAACATCATCTACTCATCTGTGGGTACCTGCGCGGCATGAAACGCAGCCCCCGAAGAAAGGGGGTCAGTACGGAATGTGTACTGAGTATGCAAAGCAGGAAGTACAGAAAACGGAGTCATAATCGAAGTAAAGTGCGCCAAACGCGAGCATAATAAGCCGAATACCAAGATACTTACATCCGACCTCTAAATCATACATAAGCGGTACAGGAGACAAAGAGGATAATCATAATGTCAAAATGTTTCGCTTTCTTTTGAAAAACATTTTTGTCTCGTATATACGGGAACTCAAACATACCATATGAGCTGACATTATCCGATTGCCGAGGAGTGTACGGCCCGATCCATATTGTCACACCCCAATTTCCGATAGGGTGTGATGGGCACCCGACCCTTACCCAGGGCCGAGCGAACCCTCAGACTATCGTAACACACATACTCACATTGGGCCCGCGGCGACAATCATAAATACATAATTTCAAATCAAATACAAACTTGCGAACGTACACAATCCATAATATCACATATCACAAAATGACGGCTTATAGAGCCGCTCACAACGGACATCTGATGCATATGACTCTGTCTGCAAAGTCTCTAACATGACTCGGATATCATAGTATGCACAGACTCTGACTCGGCAGTACTCTAAAACAAGTGGAGCTCGCCAATCCCGTGGAACATTTCTGCTAACGTCTTGACTCACCGTGTGTGCGTGGCATGGAAACGCGACCCCCGAAGAAAAAGGGGTCGTACGGAATATGTGCGAGGTATGTAAAGCGTAACTACGAACCATAGGAACAAAATACGAGAAGATAGACATAATATGCAAAGTATCAAAATATGTAATTAAAATGCAAGTCATGCGCGAGCTCTTAGAACGGTGGTCGCCCGCACTCGTCGTTGGCGCCACGCCCGCATCACACCCGAAGATTTCGCATCTCCGTAACCCGACAAATCCCCGTAACACATCATAGCCGACCGTACACACCATATCACATCACACCAAACGGAACCCGGCCCTGCGGAGAGGAGCTCGGCGAACCGTAACACGGATCACACCGAGTTTATCATATCGCGCACGAGCATAACCTCCCGCCCGGACTCGGTGAAGGAGATACAACCATGAGCACGAGCAGAGTCGTGAGCATACATATGCATAAAATCATAATCATAAATCGTTAAGTAAGTAAGAAAGTTCATATGCAAAAGTCCAAGTGAAACAAAGCTTACATTTTTCCGAAGGTCGTCCAGAATAGGCATAGAAAGGTCGCGGGCCCCACGGACGGGTGTCGACCCCCGCCCGAGCCCGACTAGGGTAGGTAGGGGAAAGTTATGTCTTATAAACATACATACTATGTTTGGGGGCGATCCGAGCTCGTATGTAAAAGTTACGGACGTTTGAAGTTCGGGACCCTTTTGTAATCAATTCTTTATAAACCTTTGAAATTCATTCTTTTGAAATCATGAAAATCTTATTTTGGTCCCATTAAAGAGTAGATTTTAAGGAACGAACAAGGTACATACCTAAGCTCGGATTCTAAAGAGTGGAATTACCCCAAGGCTCGAGTCATAGCCTAATAGTACTAAGACATGCCAAAGAAAGAAAGGTGAGCTTTACATACCTTGTCCGCTCGGAACTAATCCACTTCGTCTCGGCTTCTCAAGGTCTACAACATATCAATAGGCATCAAGCATTAGCCATAAGCATCGAAGAATCTCATTCCAAGCCATTTCTCTTCCACGGAAATTTCGACAGCACCTCCCCTATATATTCACCAACCCCGAGAATTTAACTCGGCCAATTTCATCAACACAATACCAACCAAACATTCTAACAACATTACCATTCAACTCTAAATATATTATAATGCCATTATCCAAATATTTCAACAACATTCCGAATATTCAATTCAACTTCATACATTCAAACTAACATCAATACTTACATGTTCAAACAATAATCCACGGCCATTCAAATACGATTTAAGAACGTTCCAAGCAACCCATACAATATTCGAAATAATCTATCCAAAGTACTACATGACCCGAAATCATCCAACTTACTGAATACGACAATAATGCGTTTCTTTCTTTCCGATTCATAAGCTACACCACCAAACCACACTTTAACGACATTATCCTTGCAAATTCAAGAAACTACATTAAGATCATACTAAGCTTCAAATCAGTCCACAACAATTGCAACATCAACATAAGTCATTAAACCTTCATTTTCACTACATAATCCGCAACAAACAACTACCAAAATACAATCTAAAATTTGTTCATCCTACTCCCTCCAAACATTTACCCCACGGCTGCACATACCAACACACAACTTTCCATGATTTCCATCCATTTTCACACATTGCAATACTCACACAACAAGCTAACTAGAATTGATTCATTACCCTAGACATACAATATATATGCACGGACCAACATCAACATTTATGGCTCAACTTCAACACCCATGTTTTCATGATTTTTATTCATTTCCATACTTCACAACACCCACAATTCATCTATAACATATGAAAAACAAGATTGAATCATACCTTTCCTTCACCTTTGCCTCTCGGCTAGACCTTGATTCTTGCAAAACGAATGGTTTTCTTGTTCTAACAACCACTCCACGTCGAAGAGAGCCTTTCAATTAGTAAGAAAACATGAAGAAAATATTTCCCATGATCACCACCCAAGAGGGCAGTTCGGCCAGCTCTTGGCCGTGGCTCCTCTCCTTCTATTTTTTTCTCCTTCTTTCTTGATCTTTCTAATTATGGCAAGATGGATTGCCTTGTAAGCCTCCACACATATATATATATATTTATTGGGGCACATGGCTGGTCATGTGCCCCTCTTTAGCCGTTTTTCCCTTCTTTTTGTTGTCTCCAATTTTCTTCAATTTTCATGAAATTTCTAGAGATGACATGTAATGAAAATGATGAACTTGGTCATCCATATATATACATATATCTATAATAATGTGCACATGACCATGCACATGCTCCATGTCTTCTTTTTCTTTTTTTTTTCCTCCAAATTTATTCAAATGTCTAGAATTCTCTTTAAGTAACAAAAGATGAATAACATGGTCAACATGTCATCTAATTCCATGTACATGTATTTCAAGCCTCCATGTGGCCATGGCCCACCTTACTCTAGTTTCATGAAATCTTAAATTTTTCTCATGATGCATTCTTAGTCCCAAATTTTTCCTTAATGCTTCCTTCCAACAAAATCATAAGCCATTTGTCGTAAAACCAAGTCGAAAGATAACCTTGTCCATAATTCTTCGCAACCAACTTAAAAATATTCCGACGTGCAAAATACGAGGTATAACATTCTTCCCCCCTTTAGAACATTCGAGTAGAACATTCGTCCTCGAATGTTCGACTAGTCGTACGGGATCTCATAAGCGCCTCGGGGGAGCTCCCTTTTCTAGATATTGTTGTCCTTCATACCATCTCTTAGGCTATCCGACACCATTCTCTTGTCATACTCTTTTCCTTCATACACCTCCATTTTCTAGTGTCCTGTCGCTCGAGGTTTTTGCAAAGTTCCTCACTCTGCCTCAAATACCATCCTAACTCTTATACACTTATTGTTAGTCTCCCGACCTCACTAACTTACTTCGGTGAGGGGGGGGGGGGCATACCAAATACATTATCATACCAACTGTTCTCATCCTACTCCTGCATTTCTCCTACCTGCTTCCCCCCTTTTAAGGGTATGCTTATACCATTTTCCATTAATGCCTGCTCCTTCTCTGCGCACGAAGAATCTTATACTACCTCCAGGCTGTCCAGAACATACTACTCTTACATAGCCCCTTTCTCATTTCCAAAACATGTTCTATGCGTTCACATTTTTTTTTTTTTTTTTTCCGTATCACCCCCGTCATTTCCTAACGTTCATTCTGCCTTGCCTCTTGCCTATCTATAACTTAGTCCTTCGCAATCCTCCGCTTATGGTACTCGTATTCTCAGTCATACATCATAGCCTATTGCTACACCGTTGTCTCGTTTTCTTTTTTTTGTTCCTTTTTTTTTCCGCTAACTCCTTCTCTTCGCCGACCTGATTCACACCGTCCTGCGTGTCCTTTCAAGGTTTCTGGCCGCTCCACATACTCTAATCTCTCTTAGACTACCTCGATTCCTTATTCGCTCCTTACGCCTAAATTCGTAGGATTTTCAGAAAACTTCCCAGGGGGGTCACCCATCCTGGAATTGCTCTCACGCCAGCACGCTTAACTTCGAAACTTTGATGGAATGCGACGCTTTAACGCTTCCCTGACCGCGTCTTTCTCTCCGCACGACCTTCCACACATAATATTGAGTACGTTGGAATTTTATCATATTCCCAGAACGCCCTCACGACACATCCGGGCAGCTGTCTTATTAACGCATCCCCATTCGTCACAATGCCTTTTTCCTCCGTACCCTCGTCTTAATCATATCACTCTATTCAAACCTACCAGTCCTTTCGAAGTCATCGCCTAGTAGCACAAGTCCTTCCAGATTTCCTTACTACCATATTTCCACCGACGTCTTATCGACTATTTCGCTGCTCATTCCGCAATTGACTTATTCCTAGAGGGCGTACTTTCGCTCGGTACTTTTATCGCTACTATTAACCCGACTTTTCAAAATATTTTCCAACTCATTCTCATTCTCGTATTATCTCTCGAAAAATTTCGGCGAGTTCCCTCATATTTCTTGCCATTCCGTAACTCCGCACGCAGAAATACCAACCAGTGCCTCACGGGCCATCATCATATATACATACCACATCATATTGTATCACATCATGGCCACAGACTGGCTCTCAATATTCACAAGGGTCCGAAGATATTAGATTTACCTCATAGGCTCCACACGACCACACATATCACATTTTCTTGCTTACCTTCCTTTTCGCCCAACTTTGCCTTTTAATCGCATGCCAATACCTTATATATCTTTCGTATCTTTACTTTACCTGCGTGCTTTGTAACCTTCCATACCGCTAGTCGATTTATTTTGTCAACGCCGATCCTCCGCCGAAATCAAAGGCCAAGGTCGGGGATTTCCTATAACTTGGCTCTACGGCACGATCTAAGATGCCAAAGAAGAGTGACCATCCTAAATGCCCGTAGCCTCACGTTTGCAAATGTGCGCGCTTCACACCATAAACGGACTCTACCGGACACGACTTTGCGGACAACCCCTAGGACGAACTCCGCTCGATACCACTTTGTCACACCCCCAATTTCCGATAGGGTGTGATGGGCACCCGACCCTTACCCGGGGCCGAGCGAACCCTCGGACTATCGTAACACACATACTCACGTTGGACGCTGGCCAAATCATAAATACATAATTTCAAATCAAATACAAACTTGCGAACGTACACAATCCATAATATCACATATCACAAAATGACGGCTTATAGAGCCGCTCACAACGGACATCTGATGCATATGACTGCGTACGCCCAAAGTCTCTAACATGACTCGGATATCATAGTATGCACGGACTCGACTCGGCGATGCTCCCGGAACAAGTGGAGCTCGCAATCCCGCGGAACATTTCTGCTAACGTCTTCGGCTCGCACCTCGAGTGTACTGCGTGGCATGAAACGCGACCCCAGAAAAGGGTCGGTACGAATATGTACCGAGTATGTAAAGCGAACACTACGGGAACCATAGGAACAAAATACGGAAGATAGACATAATATGCAAAGTATCAAAATATGTAATTAAAATGCAAGTCATGCACGAGCTCTTAGAACGGTGGTCGCTCTCGCATGTCGTTGGCGCCACGCCACGGCATCACACCGGAAGATTTCGGATCTCCGTAACCCGACAAATCCCCGTAACACATCATAGCCGACCGTACACACCATATCACGGCATCACGCAAAACGGAACCCGCCTGCGGAAGGCTCGGCGAAGCAATGTAACACGACATCACACCGGAGTTTATCATATCGCGCACGAGCATAACCGGCCCGGGACTCGGTGAAGGAGATACAACCATGAGCACGAGCAGAGTCGTGAGCATACATATGCATAAAATCATAATCATAAATCGTTAAGTAAGTAAGAAAGTTCATATGCAAAAGTCCAAGTGAAACAAAGCTTACATTTTTCCGAAGGTCGTCCAGAATAGGCATAGAAAGGTCGCGGGCCCCACGGACGGGTGTCGACCCCCGCCCGAGCCCGACTAGGGTCGGTAGGGAAAGTTATGTCTTATAAACATACATACTATGTTTGGGGGCGATCCGAGCTCGTATGTAAAAGTTACGGACGTTTGAAGTTCGGGACCCTTTTGTAATCAATTCTTTATAAACCTTTGAAATTCATTCTTTTGAAATCATGAAAATCTTATTTTGGTCCCATTAAAGAGTAGATTTTAAGGAACGAACAAGGTACATACCTAAGCTCGGATTCTAAGAGTGGAATTACCCCAAGGCTCGAGTCATAGCCTAATAGTACTAAGACATGCCAAAGAAAGAAAGGTGAGCTTTACATACCTTGGCCGCCCTCGGAACTAATCCAATTTGCGTCTCGGCTTCTCAAGGTCTACAACATATCAATAGGCATCAAGCATTAGCCATAAGCATCGAAGAATCTCATTCCAAGCCATTTCTCTTCCACGGAAATTTCGACAGCACCTCCCCTATATATTCACCAACCCCTTTGAGAATTTAACTCGGCCAATTTCATCAACACAATACCAACCAAACATTCTAACAACATTACCATTCAACTCTAAATATATTATAATGCCATTATCCAAATATTTCAACAACATTCCGAATATTCAATTCAACTTCATACATTCAAACTAACATCAATACTTACATGTTCAAACAATAATCCGCGGCCATTCAAATACGATTTAAGAACGTTCCAAGCAACCCATACAATATTCGAAATAATCTATCCAAAGTACTACATGACCCGAAATCATCCAACTTCTTCGAATACGACAATAATCGTTTCTTTCTTTCCGATTCATAAAGCTACACCAACCACACTTTAACGACATTATCCTTGCAAATTCAAGAAACTACATTAAGATCATACTAAGCTTCAAATCAGTCCACAACAATTGCAACATCAACATAAGTCATTAAACCTTCATTTTCACTACATAATCCATAACAAACAACTACCAAAATACAATCTAAAATTTGTTCATCCTACTCCCTCCAAACAGCCCCCCACGGCTGCACATACCAACACACAACTTTCCATGATTTCCATCCATTTTCACACATTGCAATACTCACACAACAAGCTAACTAGAATTGATTCATTACCCCTAGACATACAATATATATGCACGGCCAACATCAACATTTATGGCTCAACTTCAACACCCATGTTTTCATGATTTTTATTCATTTCCATACTTCACAACACCCACAATTCATCTATAACATATGAAAAACAAGATTGAATCATACCTTTCCTTCACCTTTGCCTCTCGGCTAGACCTTGATTCTTGCAAAACGAATGGTTTTCTTGTTCTAACAACCACTCCACGTCGAAGAGAGCCTTTCAATTAGTAAGAAAACATGAAGAAAATATTTCCCATGATCACCACCCAAGAGGGCGATTCGGCCGCTCTTGGCCGTGGCTCCTCTCCTTCTATTTTTTTCTCCTTCTTTCTTGATCTTTCTAATTATGGCAAGATGGATTGCCTTGTAAGCCTCCACACATATATATATATATTTATTGGGGCACATGGCTGGTCATGTGCCCCTCTTTAGCCGTTTTTCCCTTCTTTTTGTTGTCTCCAATTTTCTTCAATTTTCATGAAATTTCTAGAGATGACATGTAATGAAAATGATGAACTTGGTCATCCATATATATACATATATCTATAATAATGTGCACATGACCATGCACATGCTCCATGTCTTCTTTTTCTTTTTTTTCCCTCCAAATTTATTCAAATGTCTAGAATTCTCTTTAAGTAACAAAAGATGAATAACATGGTCAACATGTCATCTAATTCCATGTACATGTATTTCAAGCCTCCATGTGGCCATGGCCCACCTTACTCTAGTTTCATGAAATCTTAAATTTTTCTCATGATGCATTCTTAGTCCCAAATTTTTCCTTAATGCTTCCTTCCAACAAAATCATAAGCCATTTGTCGTAAAACCAAGTCGAAAGATAACCTTGTCCATAATTCTTCGCAACCAACTTAAAAATATTCCGACGTGCAAAATACGAGGTATAACACATATATAACATAATAATCATAAACGTACCGTCATATTATCATACATCATATCACATATCACCTTGTATCATCAGATCATCACATCTCATATCATCGAATCATCACATATCACATACCACATATATACACATACTGCGGTCAAATATCCAGCGGTAATATCACATATACACATACACACATACCGCGGCCAAGAATCCAGCGGCAATATCACATATATACATACCGCGGCCAAGAATCCAGCGGTCATGTCGCAGCCCGCGGTCAAGTATCCAGCGGACAATATCGCACATACACATGCCGCGGCCAAGAATCCAGCGGTCATGTCGGCCAGCCCACAAGTATCCAGCGGACAATATCACACATACCGGCCCGGGACTCGGCGAAAATGTAACAACAGAATGCACGAGTAGAATCACAAGTAACCAAATACAATTTAAAACATTTACAAAGACTTAATAGGTTATTTGAAACGAACCATCATTTACAGGCCAAAACAGTAGTCAAATCAGGTTCTTTTCCGAATATTACTCGAAAACGTATCAAACCGAACCTCAGAAATCATAATCACGTATCAAAATCTCATGCATATGAGCAAATATATAATTAAGTTACCTTCCAAAATCCGATGACCAAATATGTTTACTAACATCGGAAAGTGCAAAAACAAGTTTCAGATTTATCGGAGTTAGTATACAAAAGTTACAACCTTCTGAAATCGTTCTTATGTGTCAAAATGTATTATCAAACTCAATGAAGTAGTTAAAATAACTATTTTATAGTAATCGGAGCGATGGTCAAAAGTTCTCTTTCAAAATCACACAAATATACCAAACAGAGCGACATAGGGAGATCTCGGAATGCGTGGGCCCCACCTCGGTCAAATTGAGGCGGCGTACCCCAACTATGGTCGTTAGGCCTTACGAGGTCATATACAAAGGATTCTAGGCCCTCCAATATCATTTGGGCGAACTACGGATGTTTGAACAAGTGTTTCAACAAAACAGGACATGCTTAATTCAATTCTACTGAATAAAAAAGGGCCAAAATGAGGCTCGGACTCGAGTAGAGAGTCGTCCCCAAAGCTCGTACCTTAGCCTAACATACCTAGGACATGCCAAGAGAGGAAAGAGCAAGCTTTACATACCTTATTCGCCCTTTACGCTCGTCAACTTCAAATCCCGTTTCGTCCAAAATCTACATTTGGTCATATTTACCAAATATTAATCATAAGGTTTTAAGAATTCAATCTTAACCAATTCTTGGCTACAAAAATTTGGGCAGCATCTCCCCTATACATACAACATCCCCGAGATTTAAACTCGGTCAAATTAGCAGCAACCAAACCAACAACAATACCAACAACGTCAACAATTGACTAGAAACGCATTCTAGCATAAATAGTCTTCTTTTCCAAATAATGCGACAACTTCCAATTCAACTTTGCACCTTCAAATCAATATCAATATTTCCATGTTTATAATTTAATTAAAGATCATTCAAATACAATTCGGAAGCATTTCATATCATTCTACAAAATATTTACAAAACATACAAAAATTCCACCAAAACCATAGTTCATCCGAAATCTCTAATCTTCGACATAAATATCCATAACACATTTTTATCCTCCAACTTCATTAACAATAATCATAATTCACACCTTAACAATTTCATTTTCATCATTACATAAATCTTCCATAAAATCACAAAATTCCCCATAACAACTTACCAACCAATCTTTCATGCCAATATGGACTTGCATCCCTCCAAATTCACCAACTAACATAATAATTCTCATTTAGAACTCCACTTCCATAATTACATAGAAACTACATTGAAATCACATAAGTTCCTATAATCATCTTCAACCATTTTTCATGCCATCATAAACCATTTTCTTCCATTTCCATCACAAGTTTCAACAACACAACTAGAATACTACATAAAATTCAACTCATATTGCCTATGCATCAATACATATACACGGCCATATACCCATATACACACCCACTTTGCAAACTTCCATATTTTCATGAATTCTACTCCTTTCTACATTCCATAGCATAAACAAACCTTCATAACATAAAAAGGAGATGAATTCTTACCTTTTCCTTCAACTTCCCCACTTACTTGAATTCTTGAAAGTGCCACAAAGAGTAATTTTCTTGTTCCAACAATTGTGCCATGTTGAAGAGGGCCTTCAATTTAGTAGGAAGGCATGAAGAAACAAATTTTTGAGATCAAAGTTAAAGACTTCAAATTTTTCTTTTCTCTTTTTTTTTTTCCTTTTGGCCGTGACCTTCTCCTTGCTCTCTACTCTTCTTTCTTTTTTTTTCCAAGTCTTTCTTGTGTTAAAAGATGAATGAGTGCATACATATATATACTTAGTTATTGCCAATAACAAATGGACACATGCCCTTCTTCTTGAAATTTCTAAAATTATCATAAAGATGACTTATTTGTCATCTTTTTCATTCTTTTTCTTTGTTCAAGACCACCAATTTCTCAATTCCAATTTTGCCCTTAATCTTTCCACAATATTACCATAAACTCTTTTGTCAATTTCCATTTTACCCTAACCTTTCCTAATATTTCCACATTAACACTTTCATATCCAACTCATGTAATTCTAACAAGGTCAAAATGTAGCCTTGTCCTTAGCTCGTCGCAACTATTTCAAATTATCCGAATATGCGAACTTACAGGATATAACAATTTTGTACTGTCAATGATGTTGAGAGCCCTGTGAGGCTGTGATATGATGTGATATGCATATATATATATGTTGGAGGCATTCTTTGGTATTTCCTGTGTACAGGTTTTGAGATAGTAACAGTTACAGAGGAAACTCTGCTGAAATTTTCCCAGAAATAAGAAAGAATGAGATTTAGGTTTGTAATATGTCTGGAAACGGGGTCGTGCCAATAGTAATGAAAAAAAAAATTGACTAAGATACGAGCGCAGCCGACTTCGGGAAAAAGGGTAACTGCTGAATTGGGGATAATAGTAATTAGAAGGTCGATATCGATATGGTAAAAAGAAATTGGAAAGGGCTTGTGATACTAAGAGACGATTTAGAAAAGGTACGGCAAACCTTGATAAGGGTTATTTAAGGTACCGGCGAATTGATAAGCGAGGGAATTAATTATGACGAGCTTATAATTAAAAGAAGTAATAGTATGATTAAGACAAGAGTACAGAGGAAAAGAATTGCGATGGATATGAATGTATGGATAAAACAACTTGTGAGATATTAAGGATAAAGTGGACCAGAAAGGGTAAAGGATTAAGCAGTGTTACATTAGAGGATTGATTACGAATAAGATATAATGTGAATATAATGAGAATTGTTATGAAAATAAGTAAAGCCTAGTGAGAGGTGGCCAACGCTATGATATGACCTATGTAGCTAGAATATAAAGGCAAGTG
>NW_026726775.1:0-38010 GCF_029784015.1 Lycium ferocissimum | reverse complement strand
TCGACATTCTCGACACTTCGGTGGACGAACCGACTCAGGATCCATTATCTCGACCATCCATGCTTCATCCATTCCTGGTTCGGCAACACCGCTTCGTCTTCTCACGAGTCGTTTCATTATTTTTTGCTTTGTAACCGGGCTATTGCGACTCTTGTTCGGCAATAGGCGCTCTCTGTTCTAACATTTCAAAGATAAGGTGTAAGGTAATATCATCCGGGGTATTTGGCACTTTCTGGCCCTGTGCCCGGGATAGAGTAATTGAATTGAGCGTATTTAAGGGATCGGTGGCCGGCTGGCGGCATTCTCCTGGTTTACGGTGTTCTGTCGGTTGAGGCCCTCCCTCGAATCGACGGTGTTTGGGTTGACGGGTTCCGCTGGTAATCCCCGTAGCCCACTGTTCTCGTTTTCGGCCACAATCGCGTTGTTGTTAACGTGACCGGATTGTCCACTACTTGCCATTTGGTCCGTTTTCACAGAGACAAACAAAAGATTGAAAAATCTTAATGGGTGAGCGATAGAAACCGAGATCAAAGACAACTATTATCCTACCCCCACGGTGGGCGCCAAACTATTTTACCTCGAAACTAGGAAACAAGTTGAATTTGTAATGAGGTATAGGATATGTGGACACTTCAATCTATTTTGATTAACGAGGAATGTAATGTGGATTTGTTTATAGTGATTTGCATATATATGTAAATATATAAACTGATAACTTGGATGAATATGTAAATGTTTATGGATTCAAGTCTAATATATGTATATATTGTAATACTATTATTGTATTGGATGAGTGAATTGAGTCAAAAGACACTACAAAGCTGGACCAAAATTAGAAAGAGAGAGAGAGAGAGCTTCAATATAAATTCTATTACAATGTTTTGGATCTGAAAAAGCTAACCCTTAAAAGTAGGGAAGTGCCCCCTATTTATAGTTTTGCTCTATGGGCCTTTCATACATCATAAAGCCCTTTTAGGATAAAGGAAGCCCTAATAAGGATAAGGTTGGGTCGTACGGTCTGACACCCGTACGACCGGCGACGATGGAGTGGCATAATGGTCTTCACACGTGGCAATTAAATAACTGATCAACCGGACTAACGGCCACGATCAACTCAGTCAAGGAGAAACCAATAGTTTGCCTCGGATAAATCGGCCTTTACGGCTTTCCTTCGACTTCTTCTGATCAACCACTACTGATGTAATACCCCCGGTCTGAGCGCTCGTGCTTGTTTTCTTCCTTTTCTTGGTCCCCGGTCTTACCGGTCACGCATTAATCCGACTTTTACCATACACATAGATAAGTGACTGACAAGAACGCATCATCTTAAATGAATTAAAAACCAAGAAATCAAGGTTGAAACACACCATTCAATACAATAGATACAACAACCAGAATCAGAGATGTAAATGGATGCAATATGAATGCATGTGCGATGCAATGCAATGCACGAGCCAACTGTCTCATATCGTACACAGATGCTACGGACGGAAACCTCCACATCTCGATAGTCATGACTTGTGAGGGACCCGCGAAGTCCATGTGCCACTCTCACGATCCAGAAAAACACCTCGGGCATCGAACACTCTCATGATCCTGACAAAGACCTCGGGCATGGGACACTCTCACGATTTTGGCAAAGACCTAGGGCATCGGGCACTATCAAGATCCCGACAAAGACTTTGGGCATCGGACATTGATCTCTCTTTTATGCTCTCTGACAAAGAGCTTGGAGGCGACACTCTCTCACTTATTATCATATGAAACAAGAATGTATGTCATGCATGATATCAACATCAAGTGTAAATCAAATCAAGGATCCTATCCTTACCTGTCATAAAGTACACTTCACAATTACAAGCTATTTTCATTATCCTTCCATTTCCAATGATAAGTGGTGAGATATCAAGAGATAGATGAATGCAAATACAAGTCACAAACATAGAAAATATGGCAACAAGACCACATAACATCTTATCGAACTAACCTAATTGGATTTCACCTCTATTCCACTAGCCATTCTGAACACAGCCTAGAGATCAAGTATGTCCATGAATCACAGATGTTTCATTCTCACTTATCATCATCAGTATCAATCACAGGTAATATTAATGTATAATGTAAATGAGGATGAATTCAATGAAAATTACAATATCAAGTGATTCATATCAATCCCAATTGAGCCACACATGATCATGTATCACTATATCAATATCAAGCCAAGTCCTTTCCTCTATCCATGATAATGTCAACATAAGTGAGAGACAATGGTATCATAATCACAATATGTCAACTAAGCACAAGTCCAATATCACAAACATGGAATCAAGCCAATAAACTACAAACGGCAACAAGCCCACAAATCAGTCAACAATACCAGTCCTAGGAATATCTATCCCAACTTCATACCTGAAAGCTTAACATGACTTCTACATATGCTTCGCTAACTGAAGTCTAATCAAAAGGTAAGCCATAATCTACCTCGCTGCCAAGCTGGAGCCACGAACTATCAAATCTGTGCCTTGCCCTTCCGAAGAGCCTCCAAGTAATCAAAGTCTATCCATTATCAAATTGTAGGTTAGAAATAAGAAACAACGCTACCCATGCTACTATACTATCGTTCGCATCATAACAACGAAGAAAAATAGGGAAAATGGGCCCATAAGGGAAAAATGGGTATTTTGAAGATGGAATAGGTAACCCACCGTTCTAGAAGTTCGATTCTACTCCCCAATTGCTAAATTAGCTCAAGAATTTGTCAGTTTCATAATTCAAGTCAAATCCCCCAATTTGTGTATAAACCCTAACTTTCAATCCTTCAATTCATTAACTATAATAAAAGATTCAAGCCTATTGGCCACTAATTCATCAAATTCCATGCTTAGATTAGTCAAATCCACCAATTAATTCGTCCTTAAGTTATATGGATTTTCTACCATGGATTCATGCTTAAGAAAGGTGAAAAAAGGAGATCAAGGTTACAGAACTTACCCCCAAGAAGAATTTGCTGAGAACCTCTTCAATTCTCCTTAAAGACACTTAGGAGTAATAAATGTAGGAATAGGAAATGAAGGGTTTTACTTGGCATTAAATAGGATTCGGTTCAGCATTTCCGGCCGCAGCGATAAAAGGACCACTACAGCGGGATCGCTCCCCCGATGCCTCAACCGCTACAGCGTGTCCGCTCTAGCGGAACTCTATCTGCTGGAGCGGACTCCCCCAAATCCACTTACCATGCTCAAGTTGACCAAGCCTTACCTAGGCGGGTCCGCTGTGGCGCACGATGCCTCACCATAACGAGACATTAGACACCAGCAAATTGATGGTTTTTCACTAACTTCTTTCCAAAACTTAACAATCACCGAGACCTTCCATATGCAAATCAGGCATGTAAACTTACATAAAAACACACTACAGACTCGCTCGTCATTTCTGCATTTCCAACGGAGGTCTATTTGACCGGGTCAACACCTAATGGCCAAAGACCAACTTTCCAACCAATAACCCAAAATGCTCCTGAGTGCCTCGGGAACCGAACTGAACATCCCACAAAGTCATAATCAACCATCTAGACCTGTCAGAAGCCATGGATTTCCAAAAAAGGTCTGTTTACTCAAAAATTAACTATCGGTCAGACGGTTTTTATTTTAAGGCTTTAATTCTCACGGAACCATGCCACCCATTCTCGCGGTCGAAATCGTATTAATAGGGCTCGAGGAAGGGTAAACGGGGGTAAATTGGTCAAAAATTCAATAACAACCATACGGTTCGTTACATCAGATACCAATTAAACAATCGTTCAGCCTTAAACGAAGGAAGAAAGTACGAAAGCTGACGGTAACCAAGGAATCTTTAATATAACAACACGGAAGCCCCCCACGCACGAAGTACGCCAAAATCACTACCCGCTCACCTTATCAGTCAAACTTCCTTTAATTTAGCTCAAAGATCTAATTTTCCATATTTCACAGACTCAAATCTCTCTCACAATTGATCCCTGAATATAAGAACTATTTTCGCTGGAATTCCCTGATTTGGTAAGACCATACCTCTGAACGCAATCATTAGGTCCCATAAACATTTTCCAAAACAATAAAAGCGTTTAGATATAGACACAACCATAGCCCACACTGAATCGAGAAGATATTCTGATTCCACTAACCTTTCTTACACCCTTTTAAAGTCGTTCTTCGCACCACAATTTTTTAAAAACCCATAAACTCAAACTTGAAATCATGACTTAATCTTTCTAGAAAAGAATTCTTGCTTTATCGGAGCAACTCTATGTAATTCAATCAAACTGATCTTACTCACAGCCGACTTCTCTAGTTCCAAGTCTTCTTAAAACTTCAAATCACAATACTGGAAGCATACCCACTAATTACCTCACTGAACCAAGTTTGTAGGAAACCATCAGATCACTCTAGAGACCTCTCGTAACCATAGTGTATCCTCAAAACATTATCAAGTTGTAACAACCCGTTCTGTTGTTACGGCTAGTTTGACCCCGTTGACTCTTTTTCGAGCTATATCAATGTATATTTGACCCGCAGGGATGGGTGGTGCAATTTTTGAGGTCATCAAATGTTAAATAGGCTGGGTTTTGTTGAATTAGACTTAAAACAAAAAAGAGTTGAGTTGAAGTTGACTTTTGAGTAAACAGACCTTTTTAAGGATCCATCGATTCCAAGAGGTTTGGTTGGTCTTTTAGAACTTGTGTGTATACTTTGATTGGTTCCCAATGCACTCGGGTGCATTTTGGAACTTACGTTAGGAAGTTAGTTTTGAGATATCGAGGGTTGACTTGGTCAATGAGACCTCCGTTGGGAATTTCAAAGCTACGAGTGTGTTTGTTGTATACAGTATGTATGCATATATGGTTTGTGAGCAGATCTTCTTGGGTGATAGTTGTCACGACCCAGCCCCGTAGGCCGTGACTAGTGCCCGACCTGGGCACCCGTACGTACCAAAAGCCCAAAGGTAGTAGCTCAGGTATCTAGAAAAATTTGGGCAGAGTTTCCTCTGTTTTTCTTACAACCAAAATCTAACCTGCACGCAGAAAATACCAACAAAGGCCACACGGGGCCAACATATTTATATACACACGTATAGGCGAGCCGGCAAGGCTGCCGCGGTGGATAACCGCCCAAACACATAATACATACACAGACTGTACAGATAGGACCATAACCCACTCTTTATGTCTACGGTGCCTCTAATATACGAACGAAATCGAAGACGGGACGGGGGCCCGCCGTACCCAAATAAGTACATGTACGAGTAATGTACGACAAAGAGATATATACCAAAAGTACAAGCTCGGATCAAGGGGAGCGACTCCAAACAGAGGGCGGATATCCTACGCCGGTGGCGTATCACGCGGTGCGTACGCACGCGGGCATGTAGCGCGACCCCGAAGAACGAGGGGGTCGGTGCGGAAGTGTACCGAGTATGTAAAGCGGAAAGGCAACAAATATAATCATAATCAAAGACGGGGATACGAGAAGCATAACGTACGGAGCTATGGTTAGAATCTGAAGTACAAAAGGTAATACCTTGTCCGAGACCTCAGAAAACATAGTGCCAAAAGATAAGTAATGCATATCAGATCATGTAATATCATATGAACATATGTCGTGTCCCGGCCCTCTGATAAGGGACTCGGTAGGTGAAATCATGCATAACAAAATCATACTTTATATATATATAGACAACGTGTCCCGGCCCTTTATTAAGGGACTCGGTAATATGGAATCATGCATGTCAGAATCATTTATCATGCATACATAACGTGTCCCGCCCTCTTCCGCGGTCTCGGTGAATAATAATCATGAGCCATCACGGCCACCATCCCCGTATCATCACATCATAATCATGAACGAGATAACGTGTCCCGGCCCGCAAGTACGAGGGACTCGGTGAATAGTACAAAGAAGTGCGCACGAGAACATGTCCTGGCCCGGGCTCAGTGAAAAGACATATCATAGCTTGCACGAACAGATCAATGCAGAAACGTATGCATACAAGTCCAGACTTAATAGACAAATCAACAATAAGTCATAATTCGTACCTTTCGGATGTCGTGACGGATTATGTCAAAACAGGATTTTGAGACTGTTCATACGAAGCAAATATATCACAAGGCTTACGGAATATTCAAAATGCTCGTTCCTTAACAAATGGAACAATTCAAATGACATATCGCTGCAAAGAAATCGGACGACAATCATAGTATATATGTAGGCCCTTTTTGGGGATGGCACGACTACTTTTATCAAATCATGTTTCTGGGATCATAACGCATATCATAATATTATAGATTCGTCGTATTGATCATTTGACAACGGTACAATGATCACAAGATTCATTTAAGCATTTTGTGTGTAGACATAATCAATTAAAACCATAGTAAGAGGTCTCGGATTCCGTGGGCCCACCTCGGGTGAATCGAGGTGGTGAACTCAAATCATGGATCATAAGCCTTATGGAGTCATTCATGAGAGTTTTGAAACAATCCGAATCTATTTGGGAAAGTTACATACATATAAGTCGCTTAAACTACAATTTGTATGAAACTAGTTCAATTCTTATTTGAAAGAAATGGGGCCAATTTCAATCTCGGATTTCGGAGACGGAGTCATATCTAGGGCCCGCGTCCGAGCCTAACACGTTTAGAACATGCCGAGAGAATAGAAGGAAGACTTTACATACCTTCGATATGCCTTACGCTCGTCCAATCTTAATTCCCGTTTCGCCAAAAATCTAAAATGGTCATCCTTACCAATTACTATTCATGCAAGCTAATATTTCAACTTTGGTTAAATATTTGGCTACCGAAATTTCAAAAGACTTCCCCTATAAATATGACACCCCCGAGATTCAACTCGGCTCAAACAACCAACAACAACCCAACAACAATATCAATAATCACAATACAACACAATATAACCTATTTAGTCATTTTTCCAACATAAGGTTATAACCTTCATTCCAACCTCGCGTTTCCAACTCAAATCCAATATTTTCACATTCATTATTTATCAAAATCATTACAATACCATTCGGAAACATATCATAACATTTCTACAATATATACACAAGATATACAAATTATGCCAATTTTTCCACCAAAGTCATAACTTATTCAATTCTTCCAATCTTTCACATTTAAGTTCATAACACACTTCCATCTTCCAAATTCATCAACATTACTCACAATTTGCACCTTAAGCACTTCATTTTCATAATTTCATAAAATCATGCCAAGACAACATAAGTTCCTACATTCCATTTCAAGGCGAACTTACATCATCTAACCTTCATTTACATTACAAGGATCACAACAACATAACTAACATATTAAACAACATTAACCATCTCCATTTCACCACCTTACACCCCACGGCCAACCTCCATAATTTCAACCTCAACTAAATTCTTCCAACTTCCATTGCCAATGTAATTTCCACCATAACCATAGCTAGAATACAACATAAAATTCAACTCATATTGATTATACAACATCACACACACACGGCTACTTACATGCATGCACACTTAACATACAACTTCCTTATTTTCATAGTTTCCACTCATTTCTACATACTACAACATCAACCAATCATCATAACATAATAAAAAGAGAGTAATCCTTACCTTTTCCTCAAGTCTTCCACTTGCCACCAAAGATGGTTTCTTGTCAAACTAATTATACCCACTTGAAGAGCACTTTGAGCTTAGTATGAATATATAAATATTACAATTTTTGGACTAGAATTGAAGGCTAGAAGAATTTTTCTTTTCTTTTTCTCCTCTTTCTCCACCTAGAGCCGACGGCTCCCTTGTTCTTTCTCTCCTTTGTTTTTGTTTTGATTTCTTGAATTTTCTAGAGACTTATCTCTCTTATATAATTAAATACCACATGCTAGTCACATGACAAATTTCCATGGGTTTTGGGCCAACATATGGCCGGTTGGGCCCTTTTCTCTCCTTCTTTTTTTTTTTAAAAATTCCAAGCCCAATTATTCCATGTCCACTTCTTGTAATTCATGCACTACTTTTCAAAATTCCAATTTTGTCCTTAGGCCTTCTCCATTGTTTCCACATTCAAACTTCCATAACCGGCATGCTCATACTAAGAAAATCCAAACTTGGCCTTATTCTTTACAAGTCAAGGTTAATTCCACGTTTTCCGAATACGCAAAAATGCCGGATGTAACATCCTCCCCCCTTTAAAACATTCGTCCTCGAATGTTAAATCAACCTCGTGGTAAATCAAAATGAGCAGGGGAGGTCCTCTTGCCATTTACATTCTTCGATATCACCGTATTGGGGACCGTTCGTATCATCTTAGGTTGGATTTACGGCGGACGGGATCTTGATCGTAACCGGAGGAGGATCGAAATAGGTCGGACGGTCATGTCCGGAATCAGAAGTATAAAAGTACGACAGACAGAAGCATAATCCAACATTATCTTAAGCTAATTCAGAATCGGAGCCAGACGTACAGAAGCATATCGGACGGATCCATAACAAGAGTCAGACTTACCGAACCATATTGGATAAATCCGTAGTCAGAATCAGACGCATAAAAGGACATCAGACAGATCTATAATCGGAGTCAGTCGTATAGAGATTCATCGGACAGATTTGAAATCAGAGTCAGACGTACCGAGGTATATCGGACAGAATTATGACCAGAATCGGACGTACGAGAGGTATATTAGACGAAACATGATCGATTCAAAAGCACGAGGTATAGTGAACGCGAGCTTCATCAAAAGCGAGGGCGCAGAGGTGTGGCATATAGATTCGCGATCAGAGTCAAACTACCTTTACTATACTTCAAAGACTTATGGCAATTTCCTTATCACATAGTACAATAGAATACAGATAAATCAATGCACATACTTTTCGAAGGAAGGTTAATAATATACACAGGTCTGCATCGGCGACGCTCACCGGGTCTGCCGCCGGTCAAAGCATATACGCGGTTCGAAGGACCGTTGGAACTATGAACTCCACCGCGACCTCTGCCGCGACCTGCTGGTGCCGGCACATCTCGCCCCGTAGGGCGCATAGCTACTGAGGGAGAGGACGAGCCAGCAACTGACCGAGTAGGCCGGGGCCGAACCTGAACCGCCCCTGTACGGGCACTCCCTCATAATGTGGCCCCACACGTCGGCCGCACGAAAAACAAAGCGCGGTGGCAATATACGCGGCACTCCCCCGGATGGTGCCTGCCACACTGAGGGCACTGGGGCAAAGATAACCTCGACTGACTGAACCCCGTACTCCGCTGCGAATCCAAGGCCCTAGAACTCTGGCCTACTCCAGACGGACCCGCGCCATCAAAATATCTACCAACGGATATATATGTACCGCGGTCCGACGGAGGAAGAAATCTACATACATAACGTGTGCCGCCGCCGGGGCTGTCCGCCTCCAAAACCTCCGGAATACCCCTCGGATCTAGCTCTCTTGGGCCGTCTCCTGTCAAACTCCCTACCGGACTGATCCTCCTTATGCCGATCCTCTACACCCTGCGCGTAGGCCTGTAACCGAGCGATGTCCATATCGATGCCGCGCGCCATCGCCATACAACAATCAACCAAATAGGGATCCAACCCTGACGCATATCGGTGCATGCGATCGGCCATATCTGCCACTATAGCGGGTGCATATCGAGCCAGAGAATTAAACTCCATATTATACTCACGAACACTCCGACCCCTCTGCTTTACCCGCAAAAACTGGTCAACTCTCGCCGTCGCAGCTCCGGTGGTAAGAAGTGGCGGAGGAAGGCGACGTAAATTCATCCCACGTGGTTCAACTCGGCTCAGCAACTCTCACCCCTAGAATAATCACAATACAACACCCCGGATAGCCTTCATTCCAGACTCATACCAATTAAGGGCGACATCTCGTAATCTATGTGCGACGAGCTCGACGGACTCGGTCTTTCGAAGCCCGACCCCCCAAAACATTACTCGCATCGCATTTTCCGGATAAAGTCATGGGGGGTCCTCAACCTTCGGTTTAAGGACCCGAAAACTCGGGGGACCGCATGTCGAAAATCGCGGACCCTCGGTCCGTCATGTCATCATCATCGTCACCACGCGGCTCGCGTCCCCGAACCCGACCTCGCTACCGGTCGTCAATAACCGTGAATATATAAATATTACGATGCCTCCCTCGGGTCCTCGTCTTCCTCTGCCCGGTCCGGGGAGCGGGCGCCCAATCGGAGTCGCCGAGGGCCCTACTCCATAACCGGCCCTCCCTAGGTGGTGGAGTGGCTGAACCCTCTGACTGAAGTACAATGCCGGGCGTGGTCCGAGCACGAGCTCGTGTAACTCTTGGCGCCCGACTAGTCTCTCATGTCGCCTCCTTCGCTTTGCCCTTCTCGCGCGGCCGTTGCCTTCTTCGGAGGCATCACCGAAAAATACAACAACCGGTCGAAAGGAGTTATCTTAATGTCACAAACCTTATCGCACGATCTAAGATTCCAAGAAAGGGTAACATAACATCCTAAATGTCCGTAGCCTCCTCTGTCTATAGATGTGGTGCACAACACACCGATAAACGGACTCTACTAGACACGGCTGCGTACATTCCGAGATCGACCGCTCTGATACAACTTTTGTCACGACCCAGCCCCGTAGGCCGTGACTAGTGCCCGACCTGGGCACCCGTACGTACCAAAAGCCCAAGGGTAGTAGCTCAGGTATCTAGAAAAATTTGGGCAGAGTTTCCTCTGTTTTTCTTACAACCAAAATCTAACCTGCACGCAGAAAATACCAACAAAGGCCACACGGGCCAACATATTTATATACACACGTATAGGCGAGCCGGCAAGGCCGCGCGGTGGATAACCGCCCAAACACATAATACATACACGGACCGTACGAAAAACTGATAGGGACCATAACCCACTCTTTATGTCTACGTGCCCTAATATACGAACGTAATCGGAAGACGGGACGGGCCCCGCCGTACCCAAATAAGTACATGTACGTAATGTATGACACGATCTAGAGAAGTATATACCAAAAACATACAAGCTCCGGATCAAGGGGAGCGACTCCAAACAATGGGCGGATATCCTACGCCGGTGGCGTATCACGCGCGTGCGTACTGCACACACGGGCATGTAGCGCGCCCCACAGAACGCGGGGTCGGTACGGAAGTGTACCGAGTATGTAAGCGGAAAGGCAACAAATATAATCATAATCAAAGACAGGGATACGAAGCATAACGGACGGAGCTATGGTTAGAATCTGAAGTACAAAAGGTAATACCTTGTCCGAGACCTCAGAAAACATAGTGCCAAAAGATAAGTAATGCATATCAGATCATGTAATATCATATGAACATATGTCGTGTCCCGGCCCTCTGATAAGGGACTCGGTAGGTGAAATCATGCATAACAAAATCATACTTTATATATATATAGACAACGTGTCCCGGCCCTTTATTAAGGGACTCGGTAATATGGAATCATGCATGTCAGAATCATATATCATGCATACATAACGTGTCCCGGCCCTCTCTTATCGGGTCTCGGTGAATAATAATCATGAGCCATCCCGGCCACCATCCCCGTATCATCACATCATAATCATGAACGATAACGTGTCCCGGCCCGCAAGTACGAGGGACTCGGTGAATAGTACAAAGAAGTGCGCACGAGAACATGTCCCGGCCCGGCTCGGTGAAAGACATATCATAGCTTGCACGAACGTATCAATGCGAAACGTATGCATACAAGTCCGGACTTAATAGACAAATCAACAATAAGTCATAATTCGTACCTTTCGGATGTCGTGACGGATTATGTCAAAACGATTTTGAGACTATTCATACGAAGCAAATATATCACAAGGCTTACGGAATATTAAAAATGCTCGTTCCTTAACAAATGGAACAATTCAAATGACATATCGCCGCAAAGAAATCGACGACAATCATAGTATATATGTAGGCCCTTTTGGGGATGGCACGACTACTTTTATCAAATCATGTTTCTGGGATCATAACGCATATCATAATATTATAGATTCGTCGTATTGATCATTTGACAACGGTACAATGATCACAAGATTCATTTAAGCATTTTGTGTGTAGACATAATCAATTAAAACCATAGTAAGAGGTCTCGGATTCCGTGGGCCCACCTCGGGTGAATCGAGGTGGTGAACTCAAATCATGGATCATAAGCCTTATGGAGTCATTCATGAGAGTTTTGAAACAATCCGAATCTATTTGGGAAAGTTACATACATATAAGTCGCTTAAACTACAATTTGTATGAAACTAGTTCAATTGCGCTGAAAGAAATGGGGCCAATTTCAATCTCGGATTTCAGGAGACGGAGTCATATCTAGGGCCCGCGTCCGAGCCTAACACGTTTAGAACATGCCAGAGAATAGAAGGGAAGACTTTACATACCTTCGATATGCCTTACGCTCGTCCAATCTTAATTCCCGTTTCGCCAAAAATCTGCAAATGGTCATCCTTACCAATTACTATTCATGCAAGCTAATATTTCAACTTTGGTTAAATATTTGGCTACCGAAATTTCAAAAGACTTCCCCTATAAATATGACACCCCCGAGATTCAACTCGGCTCAAACAACCAACAACAACCCAACAACAATATCAATAATCACAATACAACACAATATAACCTATTTAGTCATTTTTCCAACATAAGGTTATAACCTTCATTCCAACCTCGCGTTTCCAACTCAAATCCAATATTTTCACATTCATTATTTATCAAAATCATTACAATACCATTCGGAAACATATCATAACATTTCTACAATATATACACAAGATATACAAATTATGCCAATTTTTCCACCAAAGTCATAACTTATTCAATTCTTCCAATCTTTCACATTTAAGTTCATAACACACTTCCATCTTCCAAATTCATCAACATTACTCACAATTTGCACCTTAAGCACTTCATTTTCATAATTTCATAAAATCATGCCAAGACAACATAAGTTCCTACATTCCATTTCAAGGCGAACTTACATCATCTAACCTTCATTTACATTACAAGGATCACAACAACATAACTAACATATTAAACAACATTAACCATCTCCATTTCACCACCTTACACCCCACGGCCAACCTCCATAATTTCAACCTCAACTAAATTCTTCCAACTTCCATTGCCAATGTAATTTCCACCATAACCATAGCTAGAATACAACATAAAATTCAACTCATATTGATTATACAACATCACACACACACGGCTACTTACATGCATGCACACTTAACATACAACTTCCTTATTTTCATAGTTTCCACTCATTTCTACATACTACAACATCAACCAATCATCATAACATAATAAAAAGAGAGTAATCCTTACCTTTTCCTCAAGTCTTCCACTTGCCACCAAAGATGGTTTCTTGTCAAACTAATTATACCCACTTGAAGAGCACTTTGAGCTTAGTATGAATATATAAATATTACGATTTTTGGACTAGAATTGAAGGCTAGAAGAATTTTTCTTTTCTTTTTCTCCTCTTTCTCCACCTAGAGCCGACGGCTCCTTGTTCTTTCTCTCCTTTGTTTTTGTTTTGATTTCTTGAATTTTCTAGAGACTTATCTCTCTTATATAATTAAATACCACATGCTAGTCACATGACAAATTTCCATGGGTTTTGGGCCAACATATGGCCGGTTGGGCCCTTTTCTCTCCTTCTTTTTTTTAAAAAAAATTCCAAGCCCAATTATTCCATGTCCACTTCTTGTAATTCATGCACTACTTTTCAAAATTCCAATTTTGTCCTTAGGCCTTCTCCATTGTTTCCACATTCAAACTTCCATAACCGGCATGCTCATACTAAGAAAATCCAAACTTGGCCTTATTCTTTACAAGTCAAGGTTAATTCCACGTTTTCCGAATACGCAAAAATGCCGGATGTAACAATAGTCAAAATTTTGGGTTGAGTTAGTGAAACTTGTGTAATTTTCTAGTGTCTGATGTCCCGCTATTGCGACACTAGGACCGCGGCAACGGTACCGCTATAGCGGTGACCCTGATGCTACAGCGGCCTTGTGTATTTTGGCATGCACAACAGATGAGGGACCGCTGAAGCGCTAGAGTGAGCGCGGAAGCGGGTAACGGGCAGTGGACTTCATTAAATATGTGTTAAAAGCCCTAAGTCTTTCACTAAATACCACTCCGAAAATAGAGCTATTGGGAGAATTTAAAGGTATTTCTTGGAGGAACATCATTGTAGTAATTCATTCCATCTTCATTACTATTCCATTATCCTTTAATGATCATAGAAATCCCTAAATTCTTGGTAGTAAATCTATAGAACTTGGAAGAATAAGAGAGGGTTTCGGGTTTCATTCCTGAATAGGTTGTTAATTATAAAATCTTGATTTGTTGGTGGTTTAAGCTTTATTAAGTATGGAATTGATATGTAATAGCTATATAAACACGATTCCTTTATTAGTGACCAATTTGTGAGTTTTAAAGTTAGGGTTTATACCTAAAATTGGGGGTTTTACCTAGAATCCAAATTTGAGTAATTTATGAGTTCCTCTAGCTTATAATTGATGGGGATTGGTCACATAGAGTGACTTATAGAATCCTAATTTCCTCTTTCTAGTTCATAAACCACATTCCATAGGTTGGGATTTGGGTCTTGAATAGATGTAAGGTTTGAATAATGATTCTTCTTGATTCTAATTTCCTAGTCGGGATATGATTAGACTTTCATTATCACGAGGCACAAAGGAATGGCAAGACTAAGATTTGGCCATTGGAGACTTTGTTCTTCGGCTTTTCAGGTAGGTTACGATTTACCTTATGGTGAGATTTCGATTAGCGAAGTGTTTGTTTAGATGATTCGGAGAATGCATGTAAATCTTCGGGTATGAAGTTTTGGCTAGATATTGCCTTAGGTTGAGCCTTGTTGTATGTTTTGGGGTCTAGCCACCCTGTTGTATTATTATCCTATTTATTCTATGTACTTGTGGGCTCATCGCCACGTTGAGATATTTGATATTGGTGATTAGTTATATATCCTGTTTATAATATTGCGGTACCTTACTTTAAATTGATACTGCAATCAGAATAGTGATTCAATTGTGGCTTATTATGAAGCCTTATGATTGATATTACTTGTGTGTTGTGTGTGGTATTGTTTGGGATTGAATTGCTATTTGATATTACATTGCATCGTATTCATACTCATTTCCATGATACATTGATATCTCCTTGTTATGGTACTGACAATGGAAAATGAGAAGGAAATAAAAATGCATTGAGACACATTTGATATGAGTCATCTAGGTTGTATGCGAAGTGATCGGTACTATTCTAAGACTTATTGTATATCGAGTCATCTCTAAGCTGTGTGCGAAATGACTGATATGAGACGTATTGATTGGATATGGAGTCATCTCTGGGCTGTGTGCAGAGTGACTGGTAAATGGACTTCGCAGGTCCCCCATGGGTTGTGCTGCCTAGATGTGATGTTCCATCATCGAAGTACATGTGTACGGTGCATATGCATTGCATTCATCATTCATACATTATTATTGCCTTGGATTGTACCTCTTGGTTTTTTGTGATATGGTTGTGATATGATTGTGATATACTAGTTCGGATTGGTTATACTGAGACGTGGCACCGTTGGATTTTGATGCTATAACATAGGTGATGACTGATACTGTCGATATGGATTTGTGTTGACATGTACCTTTTTGTTTTGCATGTTTATCCTGCTCTGTTGTCTTTATATACGTTAGCTAGTCTTAGTCAGCCTATAATGCCTACTAGTACTTGTTGTTTGTACTGAGTTACGCTTGTTGCATTCTTTTATGAATGAAAAGTACCAGGTTGGATCTGCTTGCTGATTATCGAGGTTGCTGCCGAGTCTATTCAGGGTGAGCATGAGGACGTTCGCTGCCTGAAGACTCTACTTACTATCTATGTCTTATTTCTATTTCGAGACATCATTTGAGATTTCATGTATTAATCAGACTTGTAGTATTTTTAGAACTTTTGTATGACCAGACTAGATACTGGGGTTGGATTCTCATTACTTCTGCATTTCTTTATATCATTATTGTGAGACTTACGTTATTCTATTTTCTCCCGCTCCATTACGCTTTATGATTGTTGGGATAAGGGTTTGCCTATGGAGGTGGAAAAGGTAGGTGTCACGACCCAACCAGAGGGCCATGACGGGTACCCGGAGCTAGCCTACCGAGCACCACTAGTCATACTTCTTCCAATCTATCTCGGTGGACCACTTTTCTAACTATCAAATAACACAAGCTGGATAAATGCCGTTCTCAAAAGTAGAACTCATTACGAAGCATTCTTCGATTCCACCTCAAGAATATATATATATATATATATATATATATATATATATATATATATATATATATATATATATATATATATATATATATATATATATATATATAAACAAGCCTGTAAGGCTACAAAAGGATATACACTGATAAGGTCATGAGATATCTATTATCCACACATGTCTACGAGCCTTTAACTAGAGTACTGAAGATCATAAGTACGGGACAGGACCCCTCCATGCCCCAAATATAAACACAAAAGAATATACCAATAAACTGCAACTCCGGAGTAGTGGAGTGCTCCTGTATATCTGCTGATAAAGCTCTTAGGGATTTGGACCCTCTCCCTATCTACCTGCAGGCATGAACACAACATCCATAAAAGAAAGGACGTCAGTACGAACAATGTACTGAGTATGTAAGGCATGAATAATAACATAATAAAGAGATAAAGAAGCATAAGATAAAGAGATAACCTGTAACTGATTGCCTCTGAAGGCGGAACCATGCATCCTAACCTTATATATATATATATATAAACTGCCCGTCCATGTAGCTACGGTGTAATCATCATTAGCCTGGTGACTGCCCGGCCATATAGGCACGGTGTTACTATTATATCCATAAGCCGCCCACTACGCCCACCGTAGTTGTGTCTACCTGGCCAACTAGGCCTGGTGTAATCATACATAAAATAAGCATGCATGGGAGCTCAATCAAAGGCTATAACTCTATCGGAGTGACGTAAGGTCGGTAACCTCCGATTATCTTATGGAACATTTATCATCGCTATGTCTCACCTTGAAGGAACAATTATCATGAGGTGAGATCAACAATAATGAATGAGCCAAGAAAAATCATGAAATAAGCTCAACAATATCATAATAGCATCACAACCATAAACTTTTGAATCTCTGGGCATATGATCATCATTAGTGTTATCATCATAAAAACATACTCATCTTTAGCATCATAAGAACTCTAAGAATCATGAATCTCTAGCTTTTGGAAATAAGGACATTATGGGAACATGTATGGGTTCACAAGAAAGGAATCATTCCTTTAGAAAGAAAGGGAATAGCCTTAACATACCTTTTGTCTTCTTAACGACTAAACGTTCTCTTCCCAAGCTCGCGACTCTACATTCAAGAGAATTCGTACTAAGGTTAGGTCATTGAAAGCATGATTAAGTTTAAACTAAGGCAACTAGGGGATAACGGAATTTGGGCAGCGTTTCTATTGTTTCATTGACTTTCTCCATCTAATAGACAACTCCCAAACATCAATAGCAACATCCATAATATCATAATCAAGAGGCTTCTTTCAAGTTAAGCATTATCCCATCCTCAAAACTCCTTTTTAAGATAATTCATAACAATAGCTATGACACAACACCATATTCCTTTGCATACAATACTTCCTCAACATCATTAGTACTCCCCTCAACAAAATTATACTCATCGCATTCTAAGAATCATGACTGAAGTTAATTTACTACTCAAAAATATCATTAAATCCATATTTGAGTTCCAGCTTCCACTTTCTTCCCTCATCCAAGTTGTTCAACAACCAAATACTCTTAATAACATAAAATAGATGTAAAACACACCTTTTATCATATAATGATTTACTTTGGATTGATGTATTCCACTTGAATGAAACTCCAACTTCAATACCAAAGAGAATCTTGAATTCTACAACCCCTAGGGAGTCTCCTCACACTTGATTTTCTTGATTCTTGCTATTTAATCTTTGATTTATCTTGGGTTTGGGTTAATATGAGAGGGGGAATGTTCTAAAGCTTTCAGGAGTTGGGGAAAATGTGGAAATGAATTAAATTAACAAGGGTCATCTATATATAAAAAGAGAAAAAAGCTGACCCAACTCGATTATACGGCCACTTATACGGTTCGTATAACTTATACGGTCTGTATAAATTGTTGTATAATATCATCATGGGATAAACCCTCTCTGGAATGGTTATACGGACCATTATACGGACCGTATAAGTGGTCGTACAACCCCTTTTTTCCCGAACTTGCTCTCGTTGATTCATTTGACTTCCAATCCTTATGGAACCTTCTTGGCACTTATATAACACTTTATTAACCATGTAAGGAGCCCTATACCTCCTCCTCAAGACATTTCCAAATAAACATTAGCTTGATTGATGCGGAACCTTCCCAACCACAACTTACATTTCACTTCCTTCAATGAATTTAGTTCCACCGATTCATGTGACTTCAAAATCTTATAGTACGTACTTTAAAAATATCAAATACTTTCCTTAACTCCATAAGGGCTTCGTGTTTACCTTAACCTTACATTAGTCTATTTAGAGCGCAACAACTCAAATTTCTCGAGATGTAACAGTAGGTGCCTGCACGACCTAGTGAAAAAGGGTCGTAACAAGTTGGTAACAAAGCATTAGTTTACTCAGTCTAAAATATTACAGCATGTCTAGTAGAGTCTCATGGATCGGTACGATGAGCTCTCGTGCGACTTCATTCAAATTGGTATCTAATCGATTCCAATTGGTAGCTGAACTTTCTTATCATAATCACCCACGGAGGGTGGAAACTCGTCCTCGAATTCTTATGCGAATGGTTGATCTATGATGTGATGTGGTATGGTACGAGATGTGTTTTTCTGATTCAGACACATGATCAAGTTTAGTCTCTATTTATGGCCCAAGGATTCGATTGTGTGGAGTCGCGATTAGCGTCGGTTGTCGTGTGGTGTCACAATTAGACTCGTTTATTGTGGGAGTTCTTCAGAAATGGGAAAGATAGTTCAGAGGGTTACATGATCTCCATGCTTCAGTGTTAGGTGCGCGAAAGTGACAAAGTGCATTGATGGCTTAACAATAGTGGTTCGCTCGATGATTTGATTGGTTTGGGAACGCTTCAGCTTCATCAAAGCATTATGGCGGTGTACGTGGCCCATGTGTACAAATGGTAGGTCAACGATTCCTCAGTGGGAGGGTATTAGATGTCGGTAGGTGAGGACAAGTGTGAGTTCGGTAAGGATCATCGAATTGGGGCAAACGTCTTGTGGTCGTGTGTAATAAAGAAGGGAAGTTAAGAATAAGGATATGAGGGAAGACTTTTGTAGAAAGCATGTAACAAAGTGAGACTTCATAGAATATCTTGGATATGAGTACTTTTTGTGTTATTTGTAAAGGAAAAATTTGTATATGACGTGTTTGTCAGGAAAGGGTTGACGGATGTACAATGGCTGATTTTGTATTTTGTAGTGGAAGGGTAAGTGGGTTCGGCATGACAGAATGATACTGATTGGAGTGCTCGTCTGTGTCACGACCCAACCCCGTAGGCCGTGACTGGTGCCCGACCTGGACACCCGTATACGTACCTGTTAAATATAGTCAAACTGAAACTACGACAACATGGAACTTTACAAAAGAACTCCGAAAGTCCATAGCGTCATCATATATGTATATTCAGATAAACTGTCTCTTGAGGAGTCACAACCGGTCAAATCATAAAATGATACACAAGCCGACAAGGCTGCCACTACATTTCAACATCATGTCATATGCAAGCCGGCAAGGCTGCCACTACGGATGGACATCACATCATAGCACATCGTATAGGCACGACTGAACATAACTTATACACAACCCACACATATGTCTACAGACCTCTAAGAGTGACAATAGTATCATATGACGGTACAGGGCCCCGCCGTACCCCTGGATAGACACATATATACAACAAAGGATCTGTACCCAAAAGAAGCTAGGCTCCGGAACGAGGGAGCACTCCAAGATAGCTGAATCAGGACCCTAAGCTGACGGATCACCAAATCGAGTGTCTGTACCTGCGGGCATGAAACGTAGCCCCCCGAAGAAAGGGGGTCAGTACGAAATATGTACTGAGTATATAAAGCATAAAGTACAGTAAACAGGATCATACTGAAATACGGGATATAGAGAAGTTAACACAATAACCAGAAAATCCACAAAACTTACCTTTGAAACGTAACTTATATGTAACTATATCATACCCAACTCATTATAGGACTTAGTAACATAATTAGATAATCATCCTGAACATATGCACATATAACGTGTCCCGGCCCTCTAGTGAGGGACTCGGTAAGTAAAATCATCATATACATGTACATATAACGTGTCCCGGCCCTCTAGTGAGGGACTCGGTGAAATAAGTCATCATATGACCTCCTGACCGCCATCCCCATATCATCATATCATCATTTCATCATATCATCATATATATATACATATAATGTGTCCCGGCCCTCTAGTGAGAGACTCGGTGAATAATGCAATGAAGCTGTGCACGAGAACATGTCCTGGCCCGGGACTCAGTGAAAGAAGTAATAACAGCAAGCACGAGCAGAGTAGTGAGCAACCATATGCATATAAATCATCTTTTGAGACTCAATAGATAAGTAAACTAATCAACGCTCGAGTATTAAAATGATAGTCATGTTAAGTTTCTGCTAATGTCATTAAGAACTATATTAAGGAAAGCCTCAGGAGTCATAACCATGTATCATGCCAATCCGAGCCAGTTTACAAAAGTTATAACATTATTCATTATAAGATCTTTTAGGAATAGGAACTTTTATACATCATTTACTTACTTAATCATATAAAAGACTTGAGGGCAATTGCCTGATCATCGTAAGAAATCCAATATCAAGAAGGGAATGGGAATCATAAAACATGCTCGGAATATGAATAGAGTTACCCCAAAGCTCATATCGTTTCATACTTACATCTAGAACATGCCAAAAGAAGAAAAGGATAGGCTTCACATACCTTTGACGACTAATCGCAAAACCATTCGCTTTGTCGCTCTTTTTAGCCTATTTAACATAAGAGTAACGTTATCGTTAGTAACTATAATTTCTAGTTCGTAAATCCGTAACCAATCGCCTATAGAACCTATTTTTAACTTATACATTCTCATTTAGGACTATCCATTAGTTAGGGCTTAACGAAAATCGGGCAGCATTTCCCCCCCCCCCCCGTCTAACCCGAATCTCCAATTATTCTCCTGTTAACACAGAAATACCAACAATGACCATAATAGAAATATTTATATCAAATATTTATACTCCAACTCATAAACATCTCAAACAATCCAATAACCTTTCTTAATCCTTTTCCAATCCAAATCACTAACATTTAAGACCATACGCCAAACGGACGAACATACGCTTTATATACAATACGTTATGCGCTTCTTTCCTTCGAATTTAGAAACCATATCAACGACGACACGACAACAACATGAACAACAACGTGTGAACATAAACCATACTTTGAATCTTTTCAACTCAACAATTCCATATAACAACTACAATTCCTAATATCAACGATTTCATGCACTTTCTTACTTCCAATTTCATCCAATACAATTTTAATCCTTCCATTATAACACCATTAATACAATTATACCATAAAATGAGAAAACCTTACCTTAATTTAATCGGAGGAAATTCTACTCTTAATTACTCCAATTTCGCAATTTCTTCTTCTCCAACTTAAAATCCAATGTTGCTATCACCTCCTTGAACTTGTATTGCACTTGAAATTGATCAACATGGCAACAATATATTTTTTTTCCTCCATCCATGGCTGGCCGAGAGGAGCCATGGAAGATACATATTTTTTTTCTCTAGTTTACAATTTGTGAAATGGAAATTTAACTCCTAACTTGTTCATCCAATTTCCATATATATATTGAATCTCCCAAAGTGACACGTGCTTCCCCCCCCCCCCTATGACTCATCAAATCAATTTGTTCAAATGCTGTTTTTTTTTTTTAACTTTCGGGTGGGGCCCACTTCTATTAATTAAATTAATTAATTTTAATAAATCATTAATCCTTACTTAACAATATAATCATAATTAATTAGTTCCTAATCTCCAATAATATTTTTACACTAAATAAAATTTATAAACAATTTATGTTCTAATTAAAATTGAAAATTAAAAATTCCTATTTCATGCCCGAAAATAATTCTGCCTTTAACTTGAGTCAATTTGCTTGCGAATAATTCGACGTATAAATATACGGGGTATAACAGTCTGGCTATAGTTGCTATAGAGGATTGAATCTTGTAGAAATAAGAGCACTGGCTATAGTTGCTATAGCGGATTGAATTTTGTAGAAATAATTAGGCTTGGTTTGGTAACGGTCGTACTTGTAGGTTCACGTGATATCTCAGGGATATGGCACTAAAAGTCATTCTAGAGATAAGCTTGTTGATGTTATAGGACTACTATGTTATTAAGTAAATGCTATGGGCATATCATTTGATTGATAAATTTGATTTGTTTGTAGACTTCGAAGGAGCTAGTTATCGACTGATAGAAATGATTTCAATTATGGGCGAATGTGATGAGTCAATGACTTGAGGAGGTATTGGTTGTTTCACTTAGATTTCAGGAGAAATATTGATATTATTTTGTGGTTCATTTGGCTTAGATGGATGATTAGTTTAGAGGATCGAGTGGATTTTAGTGTTTCTTGGTTGATAGTGATAAAAGTGATCCGAAATGAAATACGATAACTGAAGGATTACAATGAGGCATCTTGCTATCTAGTTCAGGGGATCAAGATTCGTAAGACTTGAGGTGAGGTAGTATGGGTACATGAGTCATGTTTGCATTGCGAGGGCATTATATTATAACCTTCAATAAAAGATGTGACCGATGAGGTTGATTGGTGTCTTCAAGTTTTAGGGCAGAAAGGAAATCGCTGAAACAAGAATTAGTGATGTGAGAGCTTGACTGCGATTGTTTAGTGTAGAGTGGGCTTGAGAGTTTAAGGATGAGTTGGAATTTTCAATTGTGTCGTGAGCTAATAGGGCTAGTGACTGACTAATGGAACGATTATCAGTGTTGGGCAGCGTTTAAAAGTTCAATACTCAGGAGGGTTAATCAGGTGTTGCACCTAATGCTGGACTAAGGTTGGGGGCATTGTATTCATTGTGTAAATTTGACTAAATCTCACTACTAGTGGTGTTATTACTTAGCTTATGTGATTGAATAAAAAGGGATAGTCGTGCGAGTGGTTAGAGGTTTTTAAATTCGATAAATAAGGTAAAGGTGATTCTTCGAGCGCTATCAGTGTTAAGGACTTTGAGTAAGGGGTTGGTAACCCAGGATGCTTTAAATGGTATATCAATTATGGGTTAACTGAGTTAAAGTTCGGGTGACATCTCGAAAATTGGGTAAGGAAATTTGGGCAAGGACAATACGATAAAGACATATGAGGGTATTAGTAAGACTGTTTATATGATACGCTGGATTTAGAGAGTGTTAAGTTTGACGTTGAGTGAGTTAAGGAAGCTATATATATAGTGTGTGGCCTACTGTGATCTCCAGGATGGACAGCCGGTGTGCGAGACTTGAGATTATGCTATTGACTAATAGATGAGTTCGAGTGATGATTAGACGGTGGCAGTGATTGTGATCTGATGGAAATCAAGGAAGTAAAGAGTTAAGAAAAGGCATAGTTAATCGAGAATCAGTAAGAATAAGGTACATCTTTGGGACTACTTAGGTAAGTATGGATTGTGGTGATGTCGTCCTACACGTTTTAGATGAGTATGATTGTTGAGTACACTTAGAGAAGGATATTTACAAAAATGGATCAAGTGATATGACGAGGTCTCGCGAGGATTAGTGATCTACCATTAGTGGGAAACAAGTTTCGGGTAACCAACATGTTAACGCTTATGGAAGTGTCCTGTGTAGTGCACAGTTGAGTAACTTCGTCACACTCTTCAGTAGATGAGTAGTATGGCTTAAGAGAAAGAAATTGTGAAAATCCCTATTATGTGAGGGCTAGAGTTATATTCTCGAGATGGGACCGTACTCATGGTAATATATTACTTTTTTTGCAATATTGACTGCACAGTTTGGGTAAGCACTTTTGGTTATTAAAGACTTGGGAATAGTTGCGTGAGATTTAGAGCAGCAGTTATAAGATTGAATGCTTTAGGAAAATATATGGGCATATCGAGGTGATACAATGAGGGGTTCGATGGTTAAATGATTATTATATGAGGCTTCAGGTTATGCGTCGAAAAGTTTGGGGTTGTATCAGATGTGCATGTCAGGTAAGGTTGAGAAACATGATGATTTGAATCGTAAGTTATAACTCTTCGGTACTAAGTTGATAATTTTGATAGGACTCAACTTTTGGAGTCGAGGGTGACAGACATGATTTGTTATACATGAGTAAAATATTAGAATTGGCCACCCTAGATGTGTGGTAGGACTGTGATTTGTTTCGAAAATATGGAGTCAGTTCGAGTGACTATTGGTGGTATTCAAGGGTGGTACATTCATTCAGTGTCAAAATTGCTCGAGTTAAGTCTGATGGTCTATGTTTATATTTCCAGGAGGATCTATGGGTTCCCAGAAAATCACCTTCATGGATTTGATGAGTTTCAGTTCAGATTTGAGGTATGACAGATTTACCGAGCTTTCTAGTGGATTTAATGATATTTTCTGAGAACAGTTAGTTGGATAGTATAATGGTTTACAATGACCTTAGGATAGATTTTTGGAGAAACAGTTGCACGAGAGGCCTTTATAGTGATTAGTGGGTTCCGACAGACTTTGTTAGGCGAGATATTCAGTGGTATGGTTCCTGTACTGTGCTTTGAAGGTTTCAGAAGACTTGGAACTAGCCAAGTTGGCTGCTAGTAAGATCAGTTTTGATGGAATTGCGTGGAGATCTCAAATGGATTAAGGATTCTTTCTGGCAAGAGTGAGTCATAGTTTCAGGTTTGTGTTGTGTGTGGTAATGTGTTTCTAATAAATTGCGGAACGAACAAAACGACTTTAGAGTTGCGGTTTAGCAGAATCAGAATATCTTCCCAGTTCAGAATGTGCTATGGTTTGTGGCTATGTTTCAAAGGATTACGTTGGTTTGAAAGTGTTTGTGGGGCTTATTGATCGCGTTCAGAGTTGCAGTTTTATTAAATTAAAGGATTCGATCAAAATCAATTTGTTTATTCGAGGATCTGTTACGAGGGAAAACTCGAATACAGAAATATGAGAATTGGAGCTTGAGCTATGTTCAGAGAGTTGTGACTGGTAAAGTGAGTGATGAGGTTTTTCTGAATGTTACACCCTTTTATGATTTTTGAGGTCATCAGATGCGAAATAGGTTGGGTTTTGTGGAATTAGGCTTAAAGCAAAAAAGAGTTGACTTTTGGGTAAATGGATATTTTTTGGGAATCCGTCGATTCCGAGAGGTCCGGTTGGTCTTTTAGAACTTGCGTGGATATTCGGTTTGGTTCCCAATGCACTTGGGTACATTTTGGGACTTGGGTTGGGAAGTTAGTTTTGAGGTACTGGGGGTTGAATCGGTCAACGAGACCTCCGTTGGAAATTCTGAAGCCACGAGTGTGCTTGTAGTGTGTTTTTATGTATGTCTGCATATATGGTTTGTGAGCAGATAGTCTCGGGTGATAGTCAGAATTTTTTGTTGAGTTAGTGAAACTTGTGTAATTTTCTAGTGTCTGGTGTCCCGCTATAGCGGTACCAGGACCGCGGCAGTGGTATCGCTATAGCGGTGACCCTGCCCCTATAGCGGCCTTGTACATTTGGGCATGGACTGCGGAAGCGGTCACAGGACAGCGGAAGCGGGTGACGGGCAGTGAAATTCATTAAATATGTGTTAAAATCCCTTAAATATTTCATTCAATACCACTTCGAAAATAGAGCTATTGGGAGCATTTCAAGGTATTTCTAGGCGGAACATCATTGTGGTATGTCATTCCATCTTCATTACTATTCCATTATCCTTTAATCATCATAGGAATCCCCAAATCCATGGTAGTAAATCCATGGAACTTTGAAGAATAAGATAGGGTTTCTGGGTTTCTTTCTTGATTTCTTTAAGTTGTTAATTATAAAACCTTGATTTTATCGTGGGTTAGGCTTGATCAAGTATGGAATTGATGAGTAGTAGCTGTATAAACATGATTCCTTCATTATTAGTGACCAATTTGTGAGTTTTAAAGTTAAGGTTTATATCCAAAATTGGGGGTTTTAGCTAGCATCCGAATTTGAGTAATTTATGAGTTCTTCTAGCTTATACTTGATGAGGATTGATCACCTAGAGTATTAATTTCTTGTTGGGACTTGTAGATTCCTAATTTCCTCTTTCTAGTTCATAAACCCCATTCTACAGTTTGGGATTTGGGTCTAGAATAGATGTAAGGTGTAAATAATGATTCTTCTTGATTCTAATTTCCTAATCCGGATATGATTAGACATTCATTATCACGAGGCACAAAGGAAGGGCAAGACTAAGGTTTAGCTATTGATACTTTGCTGTTCGGCTTTCCAGGTAGGTTACGATTTAACTTATGGTGAGACTTCGATTAGCAAAGCGTATGTTTAGATGAAATTATTGGAGAATGCATGTAAACCTTCGAGCATGCAGTTTGGGCTGGATATTGCCTAAATTTGGGCTATGTTGTATGATTTGGGGGCTAGCCACCCTGTTGCGTTGTTTTCCTATTTGTTCTATATACTTGTGGGCTCGTCGTCACGTTGAGATATTGGATATTGTTGATTAGGTATATATCCTTTTTATGATATTGCGGTACCTTACTTTGAATTGATATTGACATGAGAATTGTGATTCCATTGTGGCTTATTGTGTAGCCTTATTATTAATATTACTTGTATGCCATGTGGTACTGTTTAGGATTGAATTGGTTATTTGATATTACATTGCATTGTATTCATACTCATTTCCATGATACATTGATATTTCCTTGTTACGGCACTGATGATGGAAAGTTAGAAGGAAATACAAATGCATTGAGACACATTTGATACGAGTCATCTCTGGGCTGTGTGCGGAGGGGCTGGTACTATTATGAGACTTATTGTATATCGAGTCATCTCTGATGTTATACCCCGTACTTTGTACGTTGGAATATTCTAAGTTGGTTGCGACAAGTTATGGACAAGACTTTTAATTTTCGGTTTTGTCGATTTTTGTTTTAATGCACAAGTTGCATATTCATCTTTTCATTGGTATGGAGTGTGAAGGGTAAATTTGAAATAAGGAAAATTTGGGGTTAAAAGTGAATTATGGAAAGTTAAGCATTTCATGAGAATTTGGGGCTAGAAGTGAAATTTTGAAAACTTGATATTTCATGAAAATGGCCATAAGTGGCCATGTGTGTGAAGTGGGCCATAGGCCACATGTGTAAGTTATATTTGTAGGGGACATGTATATAAAGACCAAAGATGACATGGCAAGACACATAATTCATCTTTTCAACTTCAGAAATTTCAAGAAACTTGAAGAAAAATGAAGAAGGAGAAAACGGCCAAGGAGGAAAAAAATTGAAGGTCAAAAATTGATCATGGAAAAATATTTTTTTCTAGGTTTCCTACTAATTGGAAGGTTCTAATCAACATGGAGTAGTTGTTGGAGCAAGAAAATCGTTCGTTGTGGTTATGAGCAAGTCTAGCCGTATAGAGAAGTTGAAGGGAAAAGGTGAGATTTAATCTTCTTTATGTGTTTTATGGATGATTGTGCATGTTGTGAAATGTAGAAGTGAATGAAGTTCATGAAAATATGGTGTTGGGGTTGTGGCCGTGTATATATGTGTGTGGTGTAGAAATGATGAACTAATTTTATTTAGCATGTTTTGGTTGTTGTTGTATGGATTCTATGGTGAAAATGATGATTTAATGGTCTAAGTTGAAGTAGAGAACGTTTATGGGCTGTTTTGAAGATAATGTGAATTTAGTGTAGTTTCTTGTATTGTTAAGGTTAATGTTGTGAATATGTGGATTATTGGTGTAGTTTATGAATTTGGAAGGAAGAAAATGTATTGTTGTTGTTCTTATGGAAATTTGAGGTTTCGGTGGAGTAGAGCATTAATTGGATTGTTTGAAATATTGTGCGGATTGTTGGAAATGTTCTTGAATCGTATTTGAATGGTTTTGGGTTGGTATTTGAATATGCGATCGTTGATATTAGTTTGAATGTGTGAAGTTGAATTGAATATGCATGAATGTTGTCGAATTATGTAGAAAGGAGTTATTAATGATAGAATGCGTTTGGAATTGCTTATGGATATTGTTGATGTGGTTGTTGGTAGTGTTGTTGGATATTTGGCCGAGTTGAATTCTCGGGGTGTTGAATTTAAATGCTGCCCAAATTTCTGTAAATAAAGTGCGAACTTAAAATGGGATTCCGAGGTGCCTATGACTAATGTTTGGTGTCTAATGACGTGTTGTAGATTTTGAGAAGCCGAGACTTGAGTTTGGATTAGCTTAGGAAGCAATCAAGGTATGTAAAGCTTACCTTTCTTTCTTTTGGCATGTCTTAGACGGAAGTAAGCTATGATATGTTATGAGCCTTGGGGGCAACTCTATTCAAGTTCCGAGCATGTTTACGATGCTTATTTGCTCCTTGATGTTGACTTCCTTATATGGTCAAGCTATGGTTTATATGTCTTTGTATGATTGGTTTTCAATGTCGCATAAAAAGTTTTGTTTTCAAAAAAGTTTTGTAACTACGAACGTCCGTAACTTTCACGTACGAACCGGATGGCTTTGATATGCTCGTAAATGATTCTATGACGTATAATGACTATGATTTCCATAGGCGGGCCCGGATTGGGTCGACGCTCGTCCGTGGGTCCTGCGACTTTTCTTGGTATAGTGCTAATGACTTTTTGAAAAGAGCCTAATATGACAACCTTTTCGACCCCCGAGTATGATTACTTATTTATCTGTTGAGTCTGAAATGATGATTCGTATATCTATGATTCTGATACATAACTATGGTTTCTGAAGTTCGGTTTGATATGTTCCCGAGTGGTATTTGGAAGAAAACCTGATTTGACTAAGGTTTCTGTTTGAACTAATAGTTTGTTTTGATTACCCTATTTGGTCTGTGTAAGCGTTCTGCATTGCATATGATTCCCCACGATTCTGCTTGTGCATTTTGTTGTATGTCTTTCGCCGAGTCCCGGGCCTGTTGTGTTATCGCGCGCAATATGTGTTATTGACCGCTGGGTACTTGACTGTGGTATATGTATATGTGATATTGACCGCTGGGTTCTTGGCCGCGGTATGCCGGTATGTGTATATGTGACATTGACCGATGGGTTCTTGGCTGCGGTATGTCGGGTATATGTAATATTGACCGCTGGGTATTTGTCCGCGGTATGTGATGTGATATTGCCGTTGGGTATTTGACCGCGGTATGCGATGTGATATTGTCGCTGGGTATTTTTCCGCGGTATGTGATGATTTGCTGATATGATAATCTCATGATATACGATATGATATGTGATAACATGATGATTCTGTTTACCGGGTCCCTCACTGGAGGGCCGAGACACGTTATATGTGCATATGTATATGGTGACTATCTACTTATGCCACTCAGTTCCTTTATGGGCCGGATATGATACATTGATATGTGTGATTTGTATTTCGGGAGGAAACATTTTGGCATTCCGATTATCCTATTTGTCTTCGAACCGGTTATGTATGATTTGTGTGTCAGATGTAAGTACTTTGGTATTCTGGCTACTGTGCCCATTTTCTGTACTTCTGTTTCGATTATGACTCAGATTTGTTCACCGTATCTTCTGCTTTGCATACTCGGACATGTTCCGCATCGACCCCCTTTCTTCGGGGGGGGCTGCGTTTCATGTCGCGCGTGTACCCACGTATGAGTAAGTGATGTTAGCGTAAGATGTTCCAACTTGGATTGGCGAGCTCCATTTCCTCCGGAGTGCTGCCGAGTCAGAATGTTTTTGTATGGTATCTGAAGTTATGGTAGAGACTTTGCAGACAGTGTCGTGTGTGTGATATGTCAGTTTTGTACGCGGCTATGTAAGCCGATATTTCGTTGTGTATTATGTTACGAACCTCATATGTTGGCAAATTTCATGCGGTACTAGTTTTATTTGGTTTGATAAAGATGAAAGGCATGTTTGTTTTCTGAAAAATTCTTATTATGTACTTATGATATGATTTGCGGGCCCAGTATAATTATGAGTATTACGAAAGTTAGCGGGTTCGCTCGGCCCTAGGTAAGGGTCGGGTGCCCATCACACCCTATCGGATTAAGGGTGTGACAAATTGGTATCAGAGCAGTTCGTCCTAGGGGTTGTCTGCAAAGTCGTGTCTAGTAGAGTCCTGTTTATGGTGTGAAGCGCGCCACACTTATAAACAGGAGGCTACGGGGCATCTAGGGTGGTTACTCTTCTTTCACATTTGAGATCGTGCCATAGAGCCAAGTCATAGGAGATGGGACTCCTTACCCTGATTTGTGATTGCAGCTGAAGAATGACACTGATAGAAGAAAGTGATTGATGATGTTGGAAGTCACAAAGTACGCAGGTAAGTAAAGGTATGAAAGATATATATGTTGGGAAAGATATTGAAGTACGATTGAAATACAAGTTGAAGATTAAAGGGGAAAGTAAACAAGAAAGTGTAACAGGTGCCGTTTGAGTTGGGCATACGAGGTATGTTTATCATTTGTGTACTGTTGATGATATTGGGAGCCCTGTGTGGCTGCGATATGATATGATATGTATATATGTATTTTGGCCCTGCGAGGCATTGTTGGTATTCCCTGTGTACAGGTTTTGAGATAGTAAGAAATATAGAAGAAATTCGCCGAAATTTTCCCGCAGATAAAGAGAAAATGAGATGTGGATTTGTAATCCGACTTGAAAGGTCGTGTCCACCGTAATGGTAAGATTTGAGTAAGTTGCGAGTATGGCTGACCTCGGGAAAGAAGTAATAGTATGATTAAGACAAATGTAAGGAGGGAAAAGAATTGTGATGGATATGAATATATTGATGAGATAGCTTGCGAGATATTAAGGATAAAGTGGATTAGAAAGGGGTAAAGAGTTAAAAAGTGTTATAGTATGGGATTGGTTACGAATAAGATAAAATGTGAATATAAAGGGGATTGTTATGAAAATAAGTGAAGCCTAGTGAGAAAGTGGCCAAGGTTATGGTGTGATCTATGTAGCTAAAATAGAAAGGCAAGTGTGAAACGGAAAAATAAGCTATGGAACGAATAAGGAAGGGTTGAGTTAAATATTAAGAGCCGACACGAGATAATGTGCCTAGAATGTTACAAGTTGAGTAAAGGGAATTACAAGAAGGAAAAGTTTAACTCGAGATCCTTAAGACCCCATACGACTAGTAGAACATTCGAGGACAAATGTTTTAAAGGGGGAAAGGATGTTATACCCCGTACTTTATACGTTGGAATATTCTATGTTGGTTGCGACAAGTTATGGACAAGACTTTTAATTTTCGGTTTTGTCGATTTTTGTTTTAATGCACAAGTTGCATATTCATCTTTTCATTGGTATGGAGTGTTAAGGGTAAATTTGAAATAAGGAAAATTTGGGGTTAAAAGTGAATTATGGAAAGTTAAGCATTTCATGAGAATTTGGGGCTAGAAGTGAAATTTTGGAAACTTGATATTTCATGAAAATGGCCATAAGTGGCCATGTGTGTGAAGTGGGCCATAGGCCACATGTGTAAGTTATATTTGTAGGGGACATGTATATAAAGACCAAAGATGACAAGACGAGACACATAATACATCTTTTCAACTTTAGAAATTTCAAGAAACTTGAAAAAAAATGAAGAAGGAGAAAACGGCCAAGGAGGAAAAAAATTGAAGGTCAAAAATTGATCATGGAAAAATATTTTCTTCTAGGTTTCCTACTAATTAGAAGGTTCTAATCAACATGGAGTAGTTGTTGGAGCAAGAAAATCGTTCGTTGTGGTTATGAGCAAGTCTAGCCGTATAGAGAAGTTGAAGGAAAAGGTGAGATTTAATCTTCTTTATGTGTTTTATGGATGATTGTGCATGTTGTGAAATGTAGAAGTGAATGAAGTTCATGAAAATATGGTGTTGGGGTTGTGGCCGTGTATATATGTGTGTGGTGTAGAAATGATGAACTAATTTTATTTAGCATGTTTAGGTTGTTGTTGTATGGATTCTATGGTGAAAATGATGATTTAATGGTCTAAGTTGAAGTAGAGAACGTTTATGGGCTGTTTTGAAGATAATGTGAATTTAGTGTAGTTTCTTGTATTGTTAAGGTTAATGTTGTGAATATGTGGATTATTGGTGTAGTTTATGAATTTGGAAGTATTGTTGTTGTTCTTATGGAAACCTAGCATTAATTGGATTGTTTGAAATATTGTGCGGATTGTTGGAAATGTTCTTGAATCGTATTTGAATGGTTTTGGGTTGGTATTTGAATATGCGATCGTTGATATTAGTTTGAATGTGTGAAGTTGAATTGAATATGCATGAATGTTGTCGAATTATGTAGAAAGGAGTTATTAATGTTAGAATGCGTTTGGAATTGCTTATGGATATTGTTGATGTGGTTGTTGGTAGTGTTGTTGGATATTTGGTCGAGTTGAATTCTCGGGGTGTTGAATTTAAATGCTGCCCAAATTTCTGTAAATAAAGTGCGAACTTAAAATGGGATTCCGAGGTGCCTATGACTAATGTTTGGTGTCTAATGACGTGTTGTAGATTTTGAGAAGCCAAGACTTGAGTTTGGATTAGCTTAGGAAGCAATCAAGGTATGTAAAGCTTACATTTCTTTCTTTTGGCATGTCTTAGACGAAGTAAGTTATGATATGTTATTAGCCTTGGGGGCAACTCTATTCCGAAGTTCCGAGCATGTTTACGATGCTTATTTGCTCCTTGATGTTGACTTCCTTATATGGTCAAGCTATGGTTTATATGTCTTTGTATGATTGGTTTTCAATGTCGCATAAAAAGTTTTGTTTTCAAAAAAGGTTTTGTAACTACGAACGTTCGTAACTTTCACAGACAGAACTGGATGGCTTTGATATGCTCGTAAATGATTCTATGACGTATAATGACTATGATTTCCATCGGCGGGCCCGGATTGGGTCAACGCTCGTCCGTGGGTCCCGCGACTTTTCTTGGTATAGTGCTAACGACTTTTTGAAAAGAACCTAATATGACTACCTTTCCGACCCCCGAGTATGATTACTTATTTATCTGTTGAGTCTGAAATGATGATTCGTATATCTATGATTCCGATACGTAACTATGGTTTCTGAAGTTCGGTTTGATATGTTCCCGAGTGGTATTCGGAAGAAAATATGATTTGACTAAGGTTTCGGTTTGAACTAACAGTTTGTTTTGATTACCCTATTTGGTCTGTGTAAGCATTCTGCATTGCATATGATTCCCGCCCATTCTCAGGTATTTTGTTGTATGGCTTTCGCCGAGTCCCGGGCCGGTTGTGTTATCGCGCGCAATATGTGATATTGACCGCTGGGTACTTGACCGCGGTATGTGTATATGTGATATTGACCGCTGGGTTCTTGGCCGCGGTATGCCGGTATGTGATATTGACCGCTGGGTTCTTGGCCGCGGTATGCCGCAGATGCGTATATGCGACATTGACCGCTGGGTTCTTGGCCGCAGTATGTCGGGTATATGTGATATTGACCGCTGGGTATTTGTCTGCGGTATGTGATGTGATATTGCCGCTGGGTATTTGATCGCGGTATGCGATGTGATATTACCGCTGGGTATTTGTCCGCGGTATGTGATGATTAACTGATATGATAATCTCATGATATACGATATGATATGTGATAACATGATGATATGATGATTCTGTTTACCGGGTCCCTCACTGGAGGGCCGAGACACGTTATATGTGCATATGTATATGGTGACTATCTACTTATGCCACTCAGTTCCTTTATGGGCCGGATATGATACAGGGCATTGATATGTGTGATTTGTATTTCGGGAGGAAACATTTTGGCATTCTGATTATCCTATTTGTCTTCTGAACCTCTTATGTATGATTTGTGTGTCAGATGTAAGTACTTTGGTATTCTGGCTACTGTGCCCATTTTCTGTACTTCTGTTTCGATTGTGACTCGGATTTGTTCACTGTATCTTCTGCTTTGCATACTCAGTACATGTTCCGTACTGACCCCCTTTCTTCGGGGGGCTGCGTTTCATGCCGCGCAGGTACCCACAGATGAGTAAGTGATGTTAGCAGAAGATGTTCCAGCTGGATTGGCGAGCTCCATTTCCTCCGGAGTGCTGCCGAGTCAGAATGTTTTTGTATGGTATCTGAAGTTATGGTAGAGACTTTGCAGACAGTGTCGTGTGTGTGATATGTCAGTTTTGTACGCGGCTATGTAAGCCGATATTTCGTTGTGTATTATGTTACGAACCTCATATGTTGGCAAATTTCATGCGGTACTAGTTTTATTTGGTTTGATAAAGATGAAAGGCATGTTTGTTTTCCGAAAATTTTATTATGTACTTATGATATGATTTTATGGGCCCAGTATAATTATGAGTATTATGAAAGTTAGCATTTCGCCCCCCCAGTGTAAGTCGGGCGCCCATCACACCCTACCTGACAAGCGGTGGACATCCGAGCCGGCAGCGAAATGACCGACATGTTTAGGCAGTTGATATGGAATCATCTCTCTGGCCGTGTGCGGTGGATCGGCAAATGGACTTCGCAGGTCCCTCATGTGTTATGGTACCGAGATGTGACGTTCCATCATCGGAGTATATGTATACGGTGCATATACATTGCATTCATCATTCATACATTATTACATTGGATTGTACCTGTTACACCTGGGAAATTTTCCGTTAGTGTACAGTAAATAGACTAACGAAGGGCATGATGTATACGATGTTTTGATAAGTAAGAAATAGTATTTGATGGTCCCAACTAAGATTTCCAAAGACATTCGGGTTAAGGCAAGAAAGTTGTTAAGGACAGCGAGTTATAAGTTGTGTGTCGAGCAAAATTACAAGTATTGAGTTAATGATGTTTTAATGATGCCTTGAGGAAAAGTTATAACGTCCCTTAGGTTGTTAATGGAGAGATAAACAAGTAAGCGTTAAGGTTCCATAAGGGATCGGAGATCAAACGAGACGACGGGAATAACTTCGGTGAATCTGTGAGTTTCACGACCACGTTCCATGGACCATGGAATGTTTCATGGTCCGTGGAAGGGTCCGTGGAACTGCCGGGAGAGATGAGGCTGGTCGGTCGTGAATCACGACCGTAACCACTTCGCCAACACAAGGTTCCACGGACCGTGGAAGAGTCCGTGGAACTCCCGACGACTCAAATGTTCCAACTCTTTAAATGTAATCCCAACTTCATTTATTTCATTTCCACACACTTCTTCAACCTCTCAAGACCTCTAGAACCTTACATATATCTCATCCATAAGAAAACAAAGGAAATCAAAGATCAATAACAAGAATTGAAGTGAATCAAGTGTATGAAATTCATTAAAGTTCATCTAAACCAAGAAATCCCAAGAAAAGTGAATTAGGGTTTTTGGTGCAAAAAGAGTTTTCCACTCAAGACTTATTCTTCCAATATCTAAGGTAAGTTTTACGGCATTTTCATGGTGTTTGAAGCATTGTAAGGTTGAAACACTTGAATGGTAGAAGAGTATGGGAAATGGGTCATAAATATGGCAATAGTGTCACTTTTGAATAGAAGCTTGGATTTAATTGTGGATATGGGTATGTAGTGATTATGAATATGTTATGAATGATATCTAGAGCATGAAATAAGTATTATATGTGAAGAAACATGATATTGAACCGTGATCATGATTTTGGAGAATTGAAGGGAAATTGTGAAATGCGAATAATGTAAGTGAATGGGAATTGTTGTTTATGATATTGTGATTGTTGTTATGAATGATTGGGAATTGATATGGAATATGGAGGAAGTCGTATAAACAAAGGAAATGCTGCCCAATTTTCTCTAGGTTTAGTAAGCTCGTTCTTATAATTGTGTAGCTAATGTCGATACGAATTCTCTTGAAGGTGAAACGAGTGCAATAAAGGAGAACGAACAAGCGATAGAATAGTTAAATGAAAAAGGTATGTGAGGCTAGTCCTTTCCTTCTAAGGCATGAATCTTACGGTATGAATTTCCTCCTTCTTCATTAATTTCCTATCTTCAAGCAAACTAAGAGCCCTTGTTCATGAATAGCTATATGAGATAAGAGATACATTATGAGTATGATAATGATGATGATAAGTTAAGTCTAAAGAAGCTATAGCCCATGATATGATACTATTTATAATCCATTGATGTTGATCATTATATACACTCACCTTATGCTCGTTCCTTCAAGGTGAGGCAGAATTCTTATGAATGTTCCATAATGAAATCAGGGGCCCACGACCTTATGTCACCCTGATAAAGTATGATTATCTATGAGTCTCTATGCATGCATCATGATTGTTATATCCCGCATTTCGTACGTGGGGGCATTCCGAGCCAATTGCGGGGAGTTGTGGACAAGGCTACCTTCCGACCTTGATTTAAGTATAAGTGCATATTCATCTTTTTGTTGGTATGAGCCGCTGGGTAAACTTGGAATAAGAAGAATTGAGGCTAGAAGTTGAAAAATTATTTCAAAATGGCTGGCCAAAGTGGACGTGGGTCCCGCCCATGGTTGGCCAATTAATTCTAGCCATTAAAGGGGATATGTGTTCATCGTAGGGTGCAAGATATATAAATATGTGGGCAAAAGTTGACTAAGTCAAGGAATTAGTCATCCTTTCCATTTAAAGAAAATTCTAGAAAAATTGGGAAAATTGGAAAGAAAAAAAGAGAGGGTGGCCGGTCATGTGCATGGCCAAGTGCCACCTAATTATATATATATGTGTGTGAGTCATAACAAGGAAGACAACTTATCATTCCAACTCTAGAGAATTCAAGAGAGATGGAGAAAAGAAGGAGAAAGGCACTCGGCCAAGGAGCTGGCCGAAACTGCCTCCAAATTGTTGATCATGGAAAATTATTTGCTCCTTGTTTCTCTACTAATTGGAAGGCCCTCGTCGACGTGGAGTAGTATGGACAAGAAAACCATTCGTTGTTGCAAAGAGCAACCTAGCCGAGGATGAGAAAGCAAGTGACGGAGGTAAGATTCTATCCTTGCATGGTTTGTAGATAGTTTGGACGTGTTGTTGGATAAAGAAATGAATGGAATTCATTGAATTATGGTGTTGATGATGAACCCGTGACTGGGCTGTTTTGGAGACACGGAACGAATGAAATTTTATTTAGTGTTCTAGTGATGTTGTTGTGGATATTATGGTGTAAAATGAAGGTTTGATGACTCAAATGGAAGTCGTAATTGTGTGGTCTGATTTGAGAGTTAATGTGATCTTAATGTAGTTTCTTGAATTTGTGAAAAATAATGTTGTTGATATATGGAATTGTTGATGTAGTTTGTGAGTTTGGAAGAAGAGAATGTGTTATTAATGTTACTAACATAGTTGGAAGATTTCGGGTAAGATCGATGTTGGTTTGATATCTTGAAATACTTATCGACATTGTTATTATGATCGTTGGTTTGGTTGTCGTGATTCGGCCGAGTTAAATTCCCTGGGTTGTTGGATTTATAGGGGAGATGCGTCGAAATTTTTGTAGATAAAGTGACGGCTTGGAATTGGGTTCTTTAATGCGTATGGCTAATGTCGGATATCTAATGACATTACGGATCGTATAGTCAAGTGTAAGTTTGGAATAGTTGAGG
>NW_026726774.1:0-37788 GCF_029784015.1 Lycium ferocissimum | reverse complement strand
ATTTTTTTTTTTTTGGGCCAGCCCTATAAATAAACAAACAAGAACAAACACCGTGATTCATTCTTAGAAATGCTAGGAAGCTTATGCTTTTGGATTTCATTATGATGTTATGATTCTATGTACATTATTAAATTGAGTTTATGGTTGGCTCGATCCTTCAAGGTAAGAGATATGGATGATGTTAGCTCCATAAGTGGTAATCAGAGGTATACCGACCTTACGTCACTCCGATAGAGTCGTAATATTTCCTTGTACTCTTATTTATGCATTATATATATGTATCTATTTTATGACAACGAGCCGCACTATAGTCGGCCGGCATCGACACCTGTGTACGCACACCTGCCCGGTTGGATACGGATAACACCTAGCCCATGCGTGGTACGGATAACACCGAGCTTATTTATATGGTCGGGTACGTATTATGATATATGTATATGATTTTGAAAAGCATACACATCATACGCCTCGGAGGCACTTTTCGCATATATAGGGATACGTTACATTTGTACATACGGATTGACTCTCGTATCTTCATTCCTTTCATGATTCTTATGTATATGCTTTTCGTTTTCATACCTTACATACTCGGTACATTATTCGTGCGACTCTATTACTGGCCGCGTTTCATGCCGCCGAATGTCCCGAGATACGGGTTGGTGATCCATCTATTAAGATGTCGGCTCGGCGGATGAGGTTTGATGCACTCCATTGTTTTGGAATCTTTAATAAGTCGACATGGTCTTATGTATATACATATGTATGGGTATGGTGGAGCCTTGTCCCTACACGTTATGTTATGTTTTCCGGAAAGGCTTGTGGCTTCGGTTATGTATAGTCGGACGATGTCGGACTTGAGGTTTCGTATGTGTCATTACGTATGATTATGATAGCCTTATCGGCTCATACAGTATGTCCAGCATAATCATATAGATGAGTCTTTCAGATTAATTGATACATGCATATTTCCTTATGAGTTTATCGAGAATCATTTGATGGCCTTACCGGCCCACCTATGTTCATGTTGATGTCACAGATATATGTCGGGATGGTGCGCTGACTAGTGCGGTCGGTGCCCGTCGATGGGTCTCTCACAACTGTCGTGACACATGTGCTATCAAAACTGTAATAGACAGATCCTGAGTTAAGATTTTCTTGTTTGCTTCAGGTTCCATCAGCAGCAACATCAACAATCTTCCTGTGTTGAGACTCAACAACAACATTAACCCTATCTCCCTGATCTAGAGTTCCATTACTAAGTGTGTGCAATTCTAATCCTCAAAGGTGGACATTAATTTTTATCTAGATTTAGCAGCTTCTTCCCTTGTGTTGGTAGCTCAACAAATGATTTACTCTATCTGTCCCAATTTATGTGGCATGCTTTCCTTTTTAATCCGTCTCATAAAGATTGTCACCTTTCTATAATTAGAAACAACTTAACTTTAAAATTTTCAGTTTGTCCTTATTGAAATGATTTATAGTTATACAAATATTTAATATTTGTTTTAAACCACAAATTTAAAAAAAAATTCCTTTCTTTCTTCAACATTATGCCAAGTCAAATGGTGCCACATAAATTGGACGGAGGGAATATATATCATGATCGCTGAGTTGTCTAGAGCTCCATTAGGCATGTAGTCTGCTAAATCATTGACTTCCCTGTATATATGAGTGATCTCCATGTCACAATTTTTCATTAAAATTCTGATATCTTCCACCATTGTAATAACGTGCCAAGGTGTGTGTCATTTATTTTTCAGGATCTGCTTCATTATCGTACAATTTGTTCCCACAATTGAATATGTGGTGATACAATTATACACTTCTTTATAGTTGTAGCCTCTACTTCAATATTTGATGTTTCATGTATCTCTATAGATTGTGCATACAACAGGTCACTATTGTGATCCCTTAGACATAAATCATAAGGACTTCTTCCTAGATTCTCCCTACTTGTTCCATCTGTGTTTTATTCAATTCATTACAAAGAAGGTGAAGTCCATAGAACCTTATGGTCTTGTATTCTTGGTCTGAAACTTTCCAGCCGATTGACTAAAGTTGGCCAGGTTGAAGGGATAGTCTTGATTTTCTGGTATTCCACTTTAACCAATTGTTTGATATTTGAGATGACTTCACACTGCATTATGTGAAGTTTCATGGAGTCTCCATTTCTGATAGTTTTTCTCCTCTTCCACTAGTTCCACATAATCATATATGGAATGTTCCTGAATATAGGTTTCCGCATTGGCTTGCAAGGAGCCTTCCACTATAAAATTACAATTTGTGCTAATCGTAATCCTTTCATTAATAAAGTTGCACAAGTAGCAAACATCTTCCAAAATTTTAAGGTTGTAGAAGAGATTAGAAAAAGGTGAGGTATAGTCTCCTAATTAGGTTCCTGGCAACAAAAACATCTAGATGATAGCTGGATACCCAATCTGCTAAGTGCATCATTAATTGGCAGTCTGAATTTCCAGGATCGATAGTAAGAAAGAGAACTTAAAAGGCAGTTTCCTGATCCACATGTATATATAAATGTCATCTTTCTCTTCTTTGTGTCTAATATACTCCCAAGCACTCTTAACAGTAAATTTACCACTCTTTTCAGGCATCCACTATGTTTTGTCAAATCTCAAATTAGGTTTCGGAGCTGGTATTGACATGATAATGTCCTGTACTAAATCCTCAGAAAATTGTAGGCTCAGTTTATGTACATCCCAACCTATTCAGTTTATGTACATCCCAACCTATTGTACTAGCAAACATCTTCACTTCTATTTCCTCTTTAATAGTGTCTTCTAATATAATATAAAACAAAGCCTCCAGGAAAGTCCAATTTTCAAATCAAAAGCTAGAATAAACCCTCCTTATATGCCACCATACCATGTTCTACCAGATGCCTGACAACAACCATTTTCCTCCAAATCAAAGATGCACTTTAACTTTGCACCAAAATGGATGGAGCTTTTTGTAGTACCTTTTTTCCATGTATGCACTCCATAATGAAGGTCTTGTTCTAAAATTCCACCATAACTTACAAAATAAATTGTTGGACATATTAAATAAAGATACGAACCACAATCCCTCATTATGTATAGGTAGACACATGTTGTCCCAACTTACCCAATGTCTCTTCTTGTTATCGATTGCACTATTCCTAAAAATACCCAGTACACATTTCATGAATATGTCTAAGAACTCCTAAAGGTGGATTCATAGTAGACAATAAATGAATAGGTATATTTTGTAGGACATGAGATATTAAAATAGCCCTTTCACTAGGATAATAACTTTCCTTGCCAAGCTTGAATTCTCTTTGATATTTTTGTAACCATTGTAACATAATAAGCAATCTTATTCCTGCTATAGAAAATTGGACAACCAAGGAATGTAAAAAAGGAAAACAACTTGTTTAATATTGGTAACCCTCTCAACTCTGCTATCCTTCTGGAAACTTTGTGGTAGATAAAAAACAGTACTCTTTTCCACATTAATTAACTGACTAGAAGTGAGCTCATATTTCCTTAGCACTCCCATTATTAACCTCGAAATTCTTTCTTAGCAGATGTGACCTAAAGGTGGATTCATAGTAGACAATAAATGAATAGACTTACTCTCCCACCAAAGGATAACTTTCGTCGCCAAGCTAGAATTCTCTTTGATATTTTCTTAACCACTGTATCATAATAAGCAATCTTTTTCCTGCTATAGAAAAATTGACAACAAAAGTATGTAAAGGAGAACACCTTGTTTAATATTATTAACCCTGTAATGACCCGCTAGGTCCTTATGTGCATTTTGACTATTTTACCCCTACCGGTTCATTTCCGAGGCTAGGAGCAAGTCTAGTGAATACTTAAAGAATTAGAATCCTAACGCAAAGGCAGGTTGTATTATGTGCACTTGTTTGAAAACTTGTTTTATTTCCGTTGGGGGGTTGACTTAGTAAATTAGACCTTCGTTGGGAATTCTGAGGCCACAGGTGAGTCCGTAGCGTGTTATTACATGTGTGTGCATATCTGGTTTGTGTATGTGGGGCCTCGGATTGATGTTGGGATTTTGGGTAAAGACTTGGTGAAAAACCAAGCTATTTCGGTTCTGGTGTGACCACTGCAGCGGATGTGGGTCTGCCATAGCGGGGCGCTAGCCGCCACCACGGGTAATTGGGTCTTAGGGAGAGCCCGACATAGCGGGTTGTGGAACGCCATAGCGGGACCGCTACGGTTCGGTCTTGACCGCTATGGCGAGTCGGAACATTTAATGACGTCCGCCGTAGCGGTTGGGCAGGCCACTACAGTGCATCTAGTGACCGCTGTAGCAGTCGGCGGGAGGCAGAAACCCACTTTTATAATGCTAAGTACGAGTCATTAGTCACATAATGTTATACCTCGCATTTTGCACATTTGGATATTCCGAGTTAGTGGCGGAAGGTTAAGGACAAGGTTATATTTTTTTTCCGGCTTTGTTAAGAATGCATGAGTCGCGTATTCATCTTTTGTTGGTATGGAGCATTAAGGGTAAATTTGAAATTTGAAAATTTTAGTTCATGACATGTTGGAGTAGGCCCCACCTTTGGTTGGCCAATATTTTCATGCCATGAAATGGCACATGTGTACATTACATATTTGTGGAGCTATATATATGCATGGAATGACTAAGCAAGACTACAATTCATCTTTTGTGACCTTGGAAATTTCTAGAAAATTGAAGAAAATTGGAGAGAAAGAAAGCAAAAAAAAAAAAGAAAAGAAAAAAAGAGGGCACATGCATCGGCCATGTTCCCCCATCTATATATATATATATATATATATATATATATGTCATGAAAAAGGCAAGACACATATATCATTCTCCACTTAGAATATTCAAGAAAGATGGAGAAAAAAAAAAAAGAGGAGAGAGTTCGGCCATGGTGGCCGAACATGGTCATGAAAAAAGATTTGGTCAAGAAAATTATATTCTCCTTGTCTCTCTACTAATTAGAAGGCCTCGTCAACATGGAATAGTTGTTGGAACAAGCGAAGCGTTGATTGTTGCCATAAGTGCATCTAGCCGAGTGGAAAGTTGAATGAGAAAAGGTGAGGTTTAATCTTCTTTATGTGTTTTATGGATGATTTGTACATGTTGTGAAATGTAGAAATGAATGAAGTTCATGAAAAATATGGTGTTGTGTATGTGGCCGTGTATGTGTGGTGTGGTGTAGGCATGATGAACTAATTTATTTAGCATGTTTGAATTGTTGTGTTATGGATAGTTGCACGTGTGGTAGAGTGTTGAAATGAATGAAGTTCATGAAATCATGTATGTTGAAGCTTGGCCGTGTAGGGGCTGTTTTCGGTGGAACATGGTGAACTAATTTTACGTAGTATTTTGGTTGTTGTTTGTTATGGATTATGTGATGAAAATGAAGGTTCAATGGTCTAAATTGAAATTGTAATTGTTTGTGGGCTGATTTGGAAGATAATGTGATTCAATATAGTTTCTTGTATTGATGGAAATGATGTTGCTAACATATGGAATTGTTGATATAGTTTATGAATTCGGAAGAAAGAAATATATTGTTATTGTCCCTATGGAAATGGGTGGCTTCGGGTTCCATGGAATAATGTTTGGATTGTCTTGGATATTTTTATTATGGTTGTTGGTTTGGTTGTTGTTGATTTGGCCGAGTTGAATTCTCGGTGTTGTTGAATATATAGGGGAGATCTTTCTGAATTTCGTAAATAAGTGATGACTTGAAATTGAATTCTTCAATGCTTATGACTAATGGTTGACACCTAATGACATTATTGTAGATCATAAGAAGTCGAGACGTAAGTTCGGATTAGGTTAGGAAGCGGCTAAGGTATGTAAAGCTCACCCCTTCTTTCTTTTGGCATGTCCTAGTTGTAAATAAGTTAATGACACGGGTTTGAAGTAATTTCGCTCTTAATCCGATCATGTTTATGAACCTTGTTGGTTTTTGATATCCGTATTCTAAATATGGTCATGCTACGGTCTTTATGTATGTCCTCAAGATAATTAAATTTCAAAAAAAAATTGTATAAAGGTTTTGTTTTCAAAAGAATCCTATGTCTACGAAATGTCCGTAACTTTCGTAAAAGAACCGGATTGCTTTGAATTTGTTCGTAGAAAGTTCTAAAGTAATGACTTTGATTTTCATTGGCGGACTCGAATTGGTTTGATATGACTATGACCCCTATGGTTTTGATATACGGTTATGATATTTGATATGTTTCCGAATAACGTCCGAAGGATATTTGATATAACTACGATCCGATTTTCAAATGACATTCCGTTTAGACTACTTCATTGAGTCTATGATGATGTTTTATATGCATATGGTTTGTCACTACTCTGCTCGTGCCAGCCTCAATGTATCTTTCACCGAGCCCCGGGCCGGGTACGTATTCGTGCACATACCTTTGCATTGTTCACCGAGTTCCTCACTAGAGGTCTGGGTACGGTATATGATGATATGACTATTCACCGAGTCCCTCACTAGAGGGTCGGGTACGACCGAGTCCCGAAAGGGCCGGGTACGATCGAGTCCCGAAAGGGTCGGGTACGGTATATGATGGTATGATTATTTACCGAGTCCCTTGCTAGCGGGGCCGGGACACGCTCGTTCACCGAGTCCCTCACTAGAGGGCGGGTACGATATATATATATATGTATATGCATGCATGATGATTATATGATTTTACTTACCGCGTCCCTCGTTGGAGGGCCGGGCATACTTATACGTATATGTATATTATGATTTTACTACCGAGTCCCTAATCGAGGGCGGGACACGCTATATGTTTTTACGATGATTTTATAACATTGACATGCATGATACATGTTTTCAAAAGCAAGTCTTATGATTTTCGGTACTCTTTACTTCGGTATGATCCGATCATTATTATGTTTCATGTTTTACATACTCGGACATATTCCGTGCGACCCCTTTCTTCGGGGCCGCGTTTCATGCGCGCGAGGTACACCGGTGAGGGAAGATATTAGCGAGAAGATGTTCCGGCGGGATCGGCGAGCTCCATTTTCTCGGAGTGCTTTCAAGTCAGAGTATCATGTTATGGTTTTATGTTCCATGTTAGAGACTTTGCAGACAGTGTCGTGGGTATAAGATGTCGGTTATGTAAGCAGCTATGTAAGCCGATGTACTATTACGCGTTATGTTATAAGTTTTATATGTTACGATTTTATTTGATTTGGAAAAGATGAAAAAGCATATTTGATTTTCGAAAAACTTCCGTTATGTATTTATGTCATGGCTTGAGGGCCGTATGATTATGAATGTCACAAGAGTCAACGAGTTCGCTCGGCCTAAATAAGGGTCGGGTGCCCATCACACCCTATCGGATTAAGGGTGTGACAAATTGGTATCGCAGCGCAGTTCGTCCTAGGGGTTGTCTCCGAAAGTCGTGTCCGGTAGAGTCCCGTTTATGGTGTGAAGCCGCCACATTTATAAACGGTGAGGCTACGGGCATCTAGGATGGTTACTCTTCTTTCACCTCTTAGATCGTGCCATAGAGCCACGTCATAGGAAATGAGATTTTTGATACTAACCTTTGATGTTAGCAGAATAACGACATCGATCGAAGAAGGTGACCGATGATATTGGAAGCTATAAAGCACGCAGGTAAGTAAAGGTACGAAAGATATATGTCGAGTACGGTATTGACGGATGATTGAAGTGTAAAGTTGAAAACTGAAAGGGAAGTAAAGAGGAAGGTGTAACAAGTACAGTTGAGTTGGACGTACGAGGTAAGCTAGTTGTTTTCATACTGTTGTGGATATTGGAAGCCCTGTGTGCCTGTGATACAATACGATATGATATGATACATACATATATGCGATGGCCCTGTGAGGCAACGTTGGTATTTCCTGCGTGCAGGTTTTGGATAGTAAGGAATACAGAGGAAACTCTGCCGAAATTTCTTTGGAAATAATACGAGAGTAAGATGTAAGTTTGGAATATGTCTGGAAAGGGTCACATAAATAGTAACGATGGGATTTGACCAAGCCGTAAGTGCGGCTGCCCTTTTGGAAGAATAAGTTAAATTACGGAGTTAGCAATAATAGTAAACAGGAGGTCGATGGGGATATGGTAATAAGGAATTTGGAATGGACTAGCGATATTAAGAGATGATCTAGAGAGGACTAGCAGGTTTGAATAGAGTAATATGTATTAAGGCATCGACTGAATCGATAGGTAGGAGAAAAATATGATGAGATTATAGTCACGGGAAGTAATGATACGAGTAGACTGGGGTATACAAAAAAAAAGAAGAGAAGAGAAGAATAGTGACGGATAGGAATGTATTAATAAGACAGCTGCCGGGATGTGTCGTGAGGGCGTTTTGGGAATATGTTAAGATTCCGACTTGCTCAATATTATGTGTAGAAGGTCGTGCGGTGAGGTAGACGCAGTCAGGGAAGCGTTAAGGCGTCGTATTCCATCAAAGTTCCAAAGTTAAGCGTCTTTGCGTGAGAGCACCTTCCAGGATGGGTGACCCCCTGGGAAGTTTTTTTGAAAAGTCTCACAAATTCAGGAGCAAGAGGCAAATGAGAAGTTAGATTAATTTAAGGAGAATAAGAATTTACGGAGCGGACAGAAGCCATAAAAGGCCGCATAGGACGGGCGGATCATTAGGTCGGTAAGGAAGAGGAGCTAACGGAAGAGGGAGGTAAGAAGAAAGCGAGACACCCGTGTAGTAATAGGCTATGATGTGTGACGGAAGACACGAGTGCCGTAAGTGACGGAATGATGAAAAGTCAAGTTATAGAAAATTGAGAAACGAGGAAAAATGAGTGCCGGACGGCGGAAGGCCAAGTTGTAGGACGAGGAGAAACAAGATAGAATAAATGCCAGAAGATGACTGGTACGATACAGATAGACGTGGGTGAACGGAATACGTTTTGAAAAATGAGAAAGGGATTATAAAATGAGAGAAGGATCATGTAGAAGTAGTGCGTTCTGAATAATGCAAAGGTAGCATAAGATTTTTCGTGTGCAGAATAAAAGATAGGTATAAACGGGAGAAATGATGAGGGGATACCAACGGAAGCACCCAAGATAAGTTGGGGTAAAGATAATATCCCGAGAAAACTTGGGATATTTATCGTCGGAATAAAAGTGCTGCCTAGTTAAGGTTGGAAATAAGGACGTGGGGCAAAATATAAATAGATAATGGTATAAGTACACCCCTAAAGGGGGGAAGCGGGTGAGAGAAATACAAAGGCGAGATGGAAACAATCGACATGGTAATGTGTTTGACATGGATGCCTGAGCTACAATGAGACCCTTACCGAAATAAGCTAGTAAGACCGGGAAACCAGCAATAAGTGGATGAAAGTTAGGATGGTATTTAAGGCAGTGTGAGAAGTTTTTGCAAAGACTTTGAATGGCAGGACGCTAGGAAGTGGACGTGTATGAGGAAAAGAGTATGACGAGAGGATGGTATTGAATAACTTAGGAAACAGTAGGAAGGATAGCGACGCTATGCTAGAGTAAGAGCTAAATGTTGGCTATGGAAGTGTTCGCTTATGTTATTGCAACTTGTAAGTGATAAGAAGAGGGAATGGAAAACCCTTTATGGTAGGAGGTGAGAAAGTCTAGGGTGATTAAAGGAAGGGAACGAGGTACGACAAAATAGGACGAGCGGGTTTTGGTGTGAGCAAGATAGGCCGAGCCGGACGAGGCGCGGCTATGGTTGGACTAAGGATCTGCCTTGATACCGGAGGTAAGACAAGAGGAGGGAAGGCAAGGTAGAACATAAGGATGGGTAAAGCGACGCTGAGGTACCGCTTGGGCTAATCTGAACACTTTCGTATATTTTTGCAGAGATTGCAACGTAATGCGTGACAGGAGAGTGAAGAGCGAGAAATATCTTTGAGCTAAAGGTACAGAAAGGGTGTCAGCAAAGATAATGAACCCAAAAGAGAACTCTGGGAGTGACAATGACAGTTGGAGTCAAAGGAACAACGATTAGTAGTTTGGAAGATTTTGGAGGAAAGAGAAAATGCTGCCCTCATGAATGGAAATAAAAGAGTCCACCGGATGTTAGGAGAAGGTCTATGGACCACCAAGTGAATTAAACATGAGAACACATGCTATGGAATCACATGAAGCATCAACATGAAACTGTACCCAACTGCCATTACAAAAGATCAAAATAGAAAGCTAACCTGGAAGAGGACCGATGGCTGAGATGACCCTGAAGTCGAAGAAGAGATAAAGAATAAGCAATCTAGATTTCCAAATTGGTTAGGCGGATTGATGAATGGACTGTAAGCGATAGTTAGAAACAGGGAGCTCCCCCGAGCTGCTTATGAGACCCCGCAGGACTAATTGAACATTCGAGGATGAATGTTCTAAAGGAGGGAAGGATGTTATACCTCGCATTTTGCACATTTGGATATTCCGAGTTAGTGGCGGAAGGTTAAGGACAAGGTTATATTTTTTTTTCCGGCTTTGTTAAGAATGCATGAGTCGCGTATTCATCTTTTGTTGGTATGGAGCATTAAGGGTAAATTTGGAATTTGAAAATTTTAGTTCATGACATGTTGGAGTAGGCCCCACCTTTGGTTGGTCAATATTTTCATGCCATGAAATGGCACATGTGTACATTACATATTTGTGGAGCTATATATATGCATGGAATGACTAAGCAAGACTACAATTCATCTTTTGTGACCTTGGAAATTTCTAGAAAATTGAAGAAAATTGGAGAGAAAGAAAGCAAAAAAAAAAAAAAAGAAAAGAAAAAAAGAGGGCACATGACCGGCCATGTGCCCCCATCTATATATATATATATGAATAAGTCATGAAAAAGGCAAGACAATATATCATTCTCCACCTTAGAATATTCAAGAAAGATGGAGAAAAAAAAAAGAGGAGAGAGTTCGGCCAAGGGGTGGCCGAACATGGTCATGAAAGATTTGGTCAAGAAAAATTATATTCTCCTTGTCTCTCTACTAATTAGAAGGCCCTCGTCAACGTGGAATAGTTGTTGGAACAAGCGAAGCGTTGATTCTTGCAAAGTGCATCCTAGCCGAGTGGAAAAGGTGGATGAGAAAAGGTGAGGTTTGATCTTCTTTACATGTTTTATAGGTGTTTGTGCATGTTGTGAAATGTAGAAATGAATGAAGTTCATGAAAATATGGTGTTGTGGATGTGGCCGTATGTGTGGGCGTAGTGTAGGCATGATGAACTAATTTATTTAGCATGTTTGGATTGTTGTGTTATGGATAGTTGCACGTGTGGTAGAGTGTTGAAATGAATGAAATTCATGAAATCATGTATGATGAAGCTTGGCCGTGTAGGGGCTGTTTTCGGGGGAACATGGTGAACCAATTTTATGTTGTATTTTGGTTGTTGTTTGTTGTGGAGTATGTGATGAAAACGAAGGTTCAATGGTCTAAATTGAAATTGTAATTGTTTGTGGGCTGATTTACAAGATAATGTGAATTCAATATAGCTTCTTGTATTGATGGAAATGATGTTGCTAACATATGGAATTGTTGATATAGTTTAAGAATTTGAAAGAAAGAAGTGTGTTGTTATTGTTCTCGTTGAGTTGAAGGTTTCGGTAAAGATTGATGTTGGTTTGGACCTCTTGAATTACTTATCGATATTGTTATTATGATTGTTGGTATGGTTGTTGTTGATATTGGCCGAGTTGAATTCTCGGGGGTGTTGAAGTTATAGGGGAGATGCTGCCGGAATTTCTGTAAATAAGTGATGACTTGAAATTGAGTCCTTCGGTGTTTATGACTAATGGTTGATACCTAATGACGTTATTGTAGATCGTGAGAAGTCGAGACTCAAGTTTGGATTAGCTTAGGAAGCGGCTAAGGTATGTAAAGCTCAACCTTTCTTTCTCTGGCATGTCTTAGTTGGAAATAAGTTATGACACGAATTACGAAGTAACTCTATTCTGGTGATCCGAGCATGTTTATGAACCTTGTTGGTTTTTGATATCCGTATTCTAAATGTGGTCAAATCATGGTCTGTATGTCACTTGTATAATTAAATTTCAAAAAAAAATTGCATAAAGGTTTTGTTTTCAAAAGAGTTCTGTTCCTATACGGTTCCGAAACTACGAAAGTCCGTAACTTTCACAGAAAGACTCGGATCGCTTCAATTTGTTCGTAGAAAGTTCTAAAGTGAATGATGTTAGTAACTTTCCGAGGCGGACTCGAATTGGTTTGGCATATGACTATGACCCCTATGGTTTTGTTAATACGGTTATGATATATGTTATGTTTCCGAATAACGTCCGAAGGATATTTGATATGACTACGATCCGATTTTCAAATGACATTCCGTTTAGACTACTTCATTGAGTCTATGATGATGTTTTATATGTATATGGTTTGTCACTACTCTGCTCGTGCCAGCCTCAATGTATCTTTCACCGAGTCCCGGGCCGGGTACGTATTCGTGCACATTCCTATGCATTGTTCACCGAGTCCCTCACTAGAGGGCCGGGTACGGTATATGATGATATGACTATTCACCGAGTCCCTCACTAGAGGGCCGGGTACGACCGAGTCCCGAAAGGGCCGGGTACGGTATATGATGGTATGCTTATTTACCGAGTCCCTTGCTAGCGGGGCCGGGACACGCTATTCACCGAGTCCCTCACTAGAGGGCCGGGTACGGTACATATGTATATGAATATGCATGCATGATGATGATATGATTTTACTTACCGCGTCCCTCGTCAGAGGGCCGGGGCACGCTATACGTATATGTATATTATGATTTTACTACCGAGTCCCTCATTGGAGGGCCGGGACACGCTATATATTTTTGCGATGATTTTATAACATTGACATGCATGATACATGTTTTCAAAAGCAAGTCTTATGATTTTCGGTACTCTTTACTTCGGTATGATCCCGCTTATTATGTTTCATGTTTTACATACTCAGTACATATTCCGTACTGACCCCTTTCTTCGGGGTCGCGTTTCATGCCGCGCGTACACCTGTGTGAGTCAAGATATTAGCAGAAGATGTTCCAGCGGGATCGGCGAGCTCCATTTTCTCCGGAGTGCTGCCAAGTCAGAGTATTATGTTGTGGTTTCATGTTCCGCATTTGAGACTTTGTAGACAGTGTCGTGGGTATAAGATGTTGGTTATGTAAGCGGCTATGTAAGCCGATGTACTATTACGCATTGTGTTATAAGTTTTATATGTTACAGATTTTATTTGATTTGGAAAAGATGAAAAGCATATTTGATTTTCCGAAAAACTTCCGTTATGTATTTATGTTATGGCTAAGGGCCAGTATGATTATGAATGTCACAAGAGTCAGCGGGTTCGCTCGGCCCTAGGTAAGGGTCGGGTGCTCATCACACCCTATCGGATTAAGGGTGTGACACATAACTCCAAAAACAGATTCCAAGAGAGAAAGAGACGATTATTCAAAAGCTTTGGTGGATTCTTCTTTGAGAGTAAGTCCTAACCTTTACCTTGTTCATTCCCTTTTCTTCTTTAAGTTCATATGCTAGTTCTAGGTCCTCTAATGGTGGAAGAAGGTCCTAGAACCCTAAGTTATGAAACCCTTTATTAAATGGTGGATTGTTGAATTTAGTACGGTTTATATTATCTAGAAGTATAGGTTATCATTTTCTAGGATGGGAAATTCATCAATTATGGTGAGAATTATGTATTGAGACTCAGGTTCCACCCAAAAGAGGATTTTGCCTAAAATCTGATTTGAAAGGGTTAAAGTGATTAGAATACCCATGAATTGGAAGACTATGATTGTTGAGATTGAGGGTTGGATAAATTCACCCTTAAATGCTAATTTTGCCCATTCGAATGGTTATCGGTGGTTTGGGGTATTCTTTCCCAATGTTGAATTCTATGTTGATTAGATGGTCTATTGCTTACGTAGCGTTGTATTGCTAGACTTTGAGCGTTTCGAAGCATTATGAAAGAGGAAAGCTCTAGCAGAGTAGCTTGCATTTGTTCCAATTCTGCACCTGAGGTAGGTTATGGTTTACTTGAGGTAGACTTTGATTAGTTGACTGTATATATAGTAGAATTGACGAGAGAAAGCATTGATGTGCCGTGTATTTACGTTGCATTTAATGCTTTCAATGGCGGCTTTTACTTGTGTTTCAAGCAAGTTTGTGTTATTTTTACGTGTTTTTATTATGTTTCAGGTAATACGAGGTCCCTAGAGCCTAAGTGTGGAAAACAAGCGCAAAAAGAGGAAAAAGAGTTGATCACTGGAAAAACTGGAGATTCTGGAAATTTTATTGGAAATTTAGCCTGCCCGTTCGAGCAGGTATTCACACGTTCGCGCCCACGCGCGTCAGTGACTCTACGCGTTCGCGCGAGTGTGTCACGCGATCGCGCTGAAGAAGAGCAGTGGTGCTGACGTCATCCACGCGTTCGCGCTGCCACGTGGCGCGTTCGCGTTGAAGGCCTGCAGGCCCAGTCCGAGCAGAATTTGGATTTTGACAATTTTTTCCATTCCAGTTCATTTAAAAGCCAACTGGGAGCATTGTAAAATTATCTTTGGCAGAAAACACAAGTTTGGAGGTTAGGGTTCCTACGTATATTTTCTTTCTTTTATTTGAACCTCGTTTATGGGAATTTCTTGGTGACAATTGAGATTGAAACTCTTATTGTGCTTATTTATTGAACGACATTATTTTTAATCAAGTAAGTTATTGTTATTGTAATTATTCTTGTTCTTCAACGTTTCTCAAGGGAGTAGCTAACCTTAGGACTCGCCCATTTACTTTGTTTGAAACTCGAAAGAGGAAGAACGGGGTTGGGATAGAATAATTAACATGAATTTAGGGCGTTAACCCCCATCTAATGTAAATTGACCTAGGAATAGGCGATACCACTTGTAGCCATTGTTGGGTGTTCTTAATGATCCTAATTGCTTTAGGGATATTCAATTAGGTAGTCTAGTTAATCTTCGGGAGAAGTTAATTTAGAGTCATTATCCGAGGCTAATTAACATAATATTACCATTATCTGTATTTTGTGAAATATTTTGGATCGTTACTTAAGAAGTAGTTTCCTTTATTCCATTCTTGTGGCCATTGATCAATTTACTTGCTTTCTAGATTAGATTTAATATTTTCGTATTTTATCAAAACCATATCTAAAAACCACCATTGATGCGTTTGGCCTAGCTGTTATTGGTGATAATTCCTAATCTGCTTAAACGCCTACATATTGTTCTCTGTGGGATTCGACCCCAACCTTGTCGGGTTACTATATTTGACAACGTCCGTGTTATGCCATTAAAAGGTGTAATTTGAGCGTATCAAATTTTGGCGCCGTTGCTGGGGATCAATTGGCGTATTTTGGTTAATTCAGGAAATAAGCTAACTTGCTTTGAACCGAACCTGTGAATATTTGTATAGTTGTTTTTCTGTGTTTTATTCTATTTTTAGAAAAAAAAATGGAATCTTTCCATCAAAACTTGTTTAGTAGTGATTTTTATTGTGAGTATGACCAAATTGGTGAGTTCAAACTAATGATGGAATGCCTGCTAGGTGAGGGTAACGAAAATCAAAAAGCCTTGGAAGAATACTTGGAAACTAGTCTCTAACTTGGTTTGATGACAGAAGAACGAAATCCACCATGGGCATTTGATCCAAATCAGAATTAATATGAACTCTCCAATGCTCAAGTTGAAAAATTAATCCCTCTGTTGGGGGTCAATCATGAAGATGAGTTTATTGGGGATGCCAAAGAAAAAAATAAATCAGAGTCAACCTTTGTTCTGAAAAATATGGTTGTTGTTGACTCTAATCCGGGGAAAAAAAGGATGTCGAAATTCAAGAAGTTCAAACGCTATATGTATGATCCTAGATGGCACAAAGGGCATAAACATGATTGGAAGGACGTGGGACGTTTGGATGATAGCTTGGGAAGAGATTGTGGAGGCTTTTACACCAAGTGGCTAAAAGCGCAAAGGGCTAAAAGTGAAAATTGTGGCTATAAGATGCAAATCATGGTCAAGAATCCAAATTGAAGGCTAGGGATGTAATTTGGGCTACAATTGCAAGACAATTAGTGTTTGGAAGATGAAGATTCCATATGAGGGCTATTTTCAAAATTCCCTAAAGAAGACTACCAACCAAACAAGGCCCTTTCCTCATTAATGACATTTTTGTAATAACTTAGTCTTATTTAGTCTAGGAGTATAAATACTAGACTTAGACATTTCATTTACTTATATTGGATGAATTATGTATTGAATACTCTAAGGAGTGATAGTTTGTTTAGGATTAGCTTAGTTAATGGTGGATTCCATTGTTGGTTTGTGAACCATTTTTCCATTGATTTCATGAAGGATTGTTCATTTGTGGATTTCAATTGAATTTCCCTTGCCTTGATTTCAAATAGCTTAGGTTCTATTGATTGAATCCGATTGGAAGGGTCTAGGTTTCATATACTTAGGTTTGTCCATAAATTCATTATCATTAGGGTCTAGTTTCTATCCCTCTATTTCTCATCCCTTTTCTTCAATTCTCATCCCTAATTTCTTGTTCTTTAATTTCCGCGTTTTGGGATCTTCCCCAAATCGATTCATGTCATTTGGTATCAGAGCATAGGCTAAGAGATTGTTCCTACAATTTCTAATCCTAGGCTCAAAATCTGAAAATCTCAAAAAAAAAAAAAAAATCAAAAATTCCCAAAAAAAAAAAAAAATCAAATTTTTTTTGGTGGATTTGAGGTCAAATTTGAGTTCCTTGATATTAAAAACCCCTAGGTTTCAAATTTCGTGGCATTTGGAGGTGTTTTGAAGATTCTACCATTGTTGAAGCTTGAAGGTTTGAAACTTGAAAGTGGGTTGTGGTGAAGGAAGGTGCTATTGGCTTCAAAAGTTGGTGGGTGTTTTTCTACAAGTCAAGAGGAGTCTAGATCTCACATTGGAAGGTATTTGAACAAGAGTTGAAGAATCACCATTGAAGACCTTCAAGCTTTTGAAGAACTCCAAATGGGTCTTGGTGATTGAGGATTTGGAGCTTAATTCGTATTGGGTTTTGTTCTACACATCAAGGGGAACCTAGATCTTTAATTTGGAGGAAAAACAAGGTGATTTGGAAATTGGGTGTTCTTCAAGTTCATAAGCATCTTCATATCTTCATAGTGAAGAAGAAGACCCAAAAGAGTGTTGATCTAAAAATTTTCAAGTGAAGAGGTCAAAAAGTGTTTGTGGGCCAAGCAAAAAAAAAAATAATCAAAAATCAGAAATATGAAGTCCAATTTTCTGATTTTTCAAAAAAAAAAAATCAGTTTTTTTTTTAAAAAAAAAAAGAAGAAGAAGAAGTTGCCACGTCATCACTGCCACATCAGCAGACACGTCAGCGACGCGCCTGACGCACGCCCAGTCACGCCTGATGGGCGCGTGGAGCCCAAATTCAGAGGCTTAAATTTTTTCAACACTTAGAAAAATTTTCTAAGTGTTGGCAGATTTTGGTCCAACTTGAGAGGCTATATCTCCGTGTATATAAAGAGTTACGGGGCCCGTAATATATCGAAATTCAAGTTCGGAGAGTCTACTTGCCAAATCAACAAGCCTTTCGTGAATCTGAGCTCTGTAGAAAGAATTATGGGCGTTTAAAAAACATGCTGCAAGCAACTCCGAATTTTCTAAGTGTTGGCCCAAAACTTCCCAAATTCTTGCTAAGTGTTTGGCCAAGATTTGTTCACTTCTTCTTATTATTTCTTTGATCCTCTAGACTAATTAACAGCTATTAATTCATCCTACTTAGTTATTAATTAGTTCTTGAGTCCGTCTTTCTTTCGTGCCAATTCTTTTCAAGCTTTTCTCGTTTTAATTTCGTTGGAACTTCTTTGGCTCTTTCCGTTAGTTTTTGAGTGGTCCGTCATTCATTAAACAAAAATCCATTCTTTCACAAAGCTTAGCAACCTTGTGAATTGATTTGGGATACGAGGTTCTTTACTAACTTTGGAAGAAGCTTTAGGTTGAGAGGTAAGCTTGAGTGCAAACACGAGTGACTTGAGGAGTTTTACTACTAACGTTGTTTGCTAAGTTTTGCAGGTTTAATGTCTAATCTTGGAAAATATTCCCAACAAGGGAAGGACCCTAAGGCTATCATGAATTCACTTTAACTCATCCATAAACTCATGGACGAGCTAAGTAGGGGTATAGGAGGAATGGAGGAGAGAATAGGAATTTTGGAGTCTAGGTGGGAACAAATTAGGAGAGGAAATGTTGAGATGTTTAAGGGAGTGAAAAGTGACAACCCTAGAGTGGAAAAATGAGAGGTTGTGAGGAGTGATGTGAAAGGGTTGTCACGACCTTTTTCTAACTCATGTAACTTTTCTTTTGTCTCTAGTTGTCTTGATGATGTTGTAGGTATTCTTGGGAGCAAGCCAAGTGAAGAGCCTCAAGTGTCGAAAATACATGAGGCAATTGAAGGCTTTCCAAATGAGCAAATGAGCTTTAAGGTTGAAAACCAAGGTAAAGATGATGCTTTGTGTATGCGTCAAGGTAAAATAGCTAAACTCAACTCTCCAAATATTGTGAATGAGCAAGAGAATTCGAGTATAAGTGATAGCTTATCCTTATGTGAGCTTAATATCCTTTTACCATGTGTTGAGTCTAATGGATCTTTGATGAATATTGACAATGTCTTTGATGTTGATGTTCCAACACTAGTTGATCCTTTTGATGGCCGAATTGATTCTCTTTGTGAGGTCGATTTGAGTCCACCTAGTGTTGACACTTGTGATTTGCATGTTAGAACATTGTCATGTGATATGATAACTCACACACTAGTTGATCCTAGCGATGGCCGAGTTGATTCTTCTTGCAAGATCGATTTGAGTCCAACTAGTGTGGATATTTGTGATGATCAATTTGTTTGCTATGATAGTCCACTAATTAAGGAACCTTGTAATGTGCTTAATGATCCTCAATTTAGTGATGATGTTAGTATAATTGATCATTTATCCAGTCACGTAAATGAAAATGAGTTGAAAGGTGACATTTGTCTTTATGAGAGTGAAACTACAAGCTTGGAATCCTCAACTCGTATTAATTTCTCTCTCTTTAAAGATAATGTCTTATTTGATGTTGACATGACTTGTGGAAATGATGTACCTAATGGGAATTACGATAATGTTGAGCATTTAGTTTCCTTTAGAGACTATAATGTGTTTTGTAACCCAATATGGGATGATAATGAGCTTAGTCTTGATGACAAGCATGGGATGGGTGAAGTTCTTGACACCATCCCCGATGACGAGGAATCCTTCTTGAGGGTTTGCGACCCACTTGATAGACCAACGTCAAATTTGGAAAAGGCTTCCGAAAGTGATGAGTGCTCTTTAAAGAAGGGGAGAAATTTGAAAGGGAAAGAGCACACTTCTTGGAAGGACTATGCTAGATCTTCTATCCCAAGGGGTGAGGAGATGCTACTCTTAGCTTGGCATAGGTTCAAAGAGCCTAAAGGTAAAAATCCTTCTTTTGATGAACTTGATTATGTGATTAACTTGATTATGTGATTAACTTGTTTGTGGAGTTTCATCAAATGAGGATGTCACACCCCAATTTCCGATAGGGCATGATGGGCACCCGACCCTTACTTAGGGCCGAGCGAACCCGCTGACTCTCGTGTTACCCATAATCATACTGGGCCCTTAAACCATGAAATGAGTGCACAATGTAAGCTTTTCAAAAAAAACATGCTTTTCGTCTGTCTCAAATCGAGGAAAATCTGTAAACATATGAAACTGTAATATAATGCATAATGATACATCGGCTTACAGAGCCGCTTACAAGACTGACATATTATATACATGACTCTGTCTGCAAAGTCTCTAACATAACTCAAGATACCATATCATAAACACTCTGACTCGGCAGCACTCCGGGAGGAAGTGGAGCTCGCCAATGCAGCTGGATCATCTTCTACTCATCTGTATGCACCTGCGTGGCATGAAACGCAGCCCCCGAAGAAAGGGGTCGGTTACGGAATATGTGCGAGCATGTAAAGTGTGAAATACAGTAAACAGGGTCATACTGAATAAGGAGTACAGAAAATCATAAGACTTGACTCTGAAACATAAATGAATAATCATCATGTACACATGCATGTATAACGTGTCCCGGCCCTCTAGTGAGGGACTCGGTAAGTAAAATCATCATATGCATATACATATAGCGTGTCCCGGCCCTCTAGTGAGGGACTCGGTGAGTAAAATCATCATATCATCATGTCATCATATTATCATATCATATATCACATGCGGTCCGTAATGGGACCCGGCGGACAGAACGTGGTCGCCACCCCATCTTTGGCGCCACAACACATCATACTTCGGAATATTGCATATCTCCGAACACATCATGCTCCGTATCACATCATACTTCGTAGCACATCATACTTCGTAACACATCATACTTCGGAACACATCATACTTCGGAATATAACATAGTGCGCACGATAACATAACCGGCCCGGGACTCGGCGAAAGATGTAACAACAGAATGCACGAGTAGAATCGTGAGTAACCATATGCATATAAGACATCATTACAGATTCAACAGATAAGTAAGTAATCACACTCGGGGGTTAAGACGATAGTCACATTAAGTTCTTTCAGAAAGTCGTTAGAACCAAACATAGAAAAGTCTCGGGGCCCCACGGACAAGTATCAAATCAATCCGAGCCCGCCTATGAAAGTTAGAGACATTATTTGTTATAAAATCTTCTACGAATGTTTCGAAGCGATCCGAGCCCGTCTGTGAAAGTTACGGTCGTTTGTAGTTACAGAACTCTTTAAGAACAGAATTTCTTTATGCAAAGATTTATTATCCAATCATACAAGAGACACAAGAACCATAGTACGACCATACTAAGAACGCTAGTATCAAGAAGTGAATAAGAATCATATACATGCTCGGATCTTAAGAGTAGAGTTGCCACGAGGCTCGTATCATAGCTTACTTACAACTAAGACATGCCAAAAGAAAGAAAGGATAAGCTTTACATACCTCGTCCGCTTCCTAAGCTAATCCAAACTTAAATCTCGGGCTTCCCAAGATCTACAACAACATCATTAAGTACTAACATTAGCCATAAGCACTTAAGAATTCAATTCCAAGCTATCGCTTTATTTACAGAAATTCGGGCAAAGATTTCCCCTATAAACTCAACATCCCCGAGAATTCAACTCGGCCAAATCATCAACAACAATACCAACAATCATATTAGAAACATCAACAATCGATTCAAAACGCATTCTAACATTAGTAACTCTTTTCAACATACTTCGACAACATTCCACTTATATTCAATTCAACTACATACATTCAAGTCGACATCATCGCTCACATATTCAAGTACTAACCCGAGGTCATTTAAACAAGATTCAAGAACACTTTAAACAATCCGCACAATATTCAAAACAACCCAACCATTACACCACTCCACCCGAAAACTTCCAAATGCAATAAGAACAACAACAACACATTTCTTTCTTCCAAATTCACGAACTACACCAACAATCCACACGTTAACAACATCGTACCCATAGATACAAAAAACTATCTTAAAATCACATTGGCTTCTATAACAAGCCACAAACGACTATAACTTCAATTTGAACCATTAAACTTTCATTTGCATCATAGAACCCACAATACAACAACTCAAACATACTAAATAAAATTAGTTCTTCACTTCCACACACCACACATATACACGGCCAAGCCCAACACACACGGCTCAACTTCCACTTGCAAGATTTCATGAATATCATCCATTTCTACACACTATAACATGTACAAATCATCCAATACACATGAAAGAGGAGATTGAACCTTACCTTTTCCACTTAGTTCTTCAACTTGGCTAAGGTTGGTGCTTGAATTAATACTTGTTCTTTCTACTCCAACGACTACTCCACGTTGTTATGCACCTTCTAAGGAGTTGAAATGCTTGAGAAAAATATTTTTTTGATCAATTTTCCATGGTCTTGTTCGGTTATTGCCATGGCCGAATGGCTCTCTTGGTTTTTCTCCAAGTTTCTTGAATTTTCTTAAGTTGGAAAGATGAATTTTGGTCTTGCTTTGTCATCTTTGTCCATATATATATATATATATGTCCCCTACAAATATAAGGTGAACACATGTACCATTTCATGGCATAAGGTAATTTGGCCAAGTCATGGGTGGTGCCCACATGACCCCACGGCCACTTGGCCATTTGTGGCTATTTCATGAAATGTTTATTCCAACTTTTAGCCCCTAATTTCCCTCAATATCCATCCAATAAATTCATAAACAACTTATGCCCTAAAACAAATAAAAGTCCCTACCTCGTATCCCGGAATAGTCTTGTCCTTAACTTATCCGGGTTAGCTCGGATTATCCCAATGTACAAAATACGGTATATAACAGAGGAGACTTGAAGAGGATACCCATTGGAGAAGACCTCATTGGACTACACCTTGGTATGAAGTCACTTCTTGTACTTCCTTCACGGATGGTATGTATTCGTGGCTCATGCTTATTCTTGGGCTTTCTAAAGCCATGAAGGTAACTTCTTTGAATGTTAAAAATAGTAGTAGCACTCCTATCCATTCATGTAATTATTTTCTAGTGTTATTACTTGATGTCTTGTTGGAATTACATGGAGTATGTGGTAATAATTGTGTGGGGGATACCTTTGTATTTAACCCCGGTGTTGACTTAGGAGTGATTTCCTTATTGGGGTGGGCAAGTGTGATGGTTGGACCCTTGACAGGGTTAGGCTTATTAATGATATTACTGTTATAGCCCGTATTTTATACGTTTGGAAATTTCAAAGTCGGCGGGGAAAGTTAAGGGCGAGACCATTTTCAAAAATTATTTTGATGTACGAGTTGTTAGGGATATTATTTATGAACATTGGTAGTATGGAAATATTGGGAAAGGCCATGGGTAAAAAGAGAAATTTTCAAAATGGCCAATGGAAATAATGTGGAAGGCTAGGGGTAAAATGGTAATATTAAGAAAAGTCGAGGGGCAAAACGGGAATTTCACAAAAGGAGTTCTTGAAGGTTCCAAGAAGGCCATATTGGCCATGTGACAAAAAGAAGAGAAAGGGAAAACTAAATAAATAAATAAGTCATCCTTGGTGGAATTTCAAGAAAATTCTAGAAAAATAAAGAAAGGGGCTATGTGCTAAAATTTTCTTAATTGAGGGACTAAAAAATAAATATGGAAAAATGGTGGAAGGCATGTATATATATATATGAGAGTCATCTTTTTAATTGAAGGAAACAAGAAAGAAAGAAAGAAAGAAAATGAGAGAGAAGAAGAGGGGCTCGGCCATGGAGGAAAAATTTGGCCCTTTGAAATCTTGTCCAAAAAATTATTTCTTCTAGTATTCCTACTAAGTTCAAGGTCCCTTACAACATAGAGTAGTTGTTGGAGCAATTAAATCCCTCATTTGTGCAAACATGCCCCTAGCCGAGTGAAGAGATAAATGAATAAAGGTAAGTGGTCAACCTTTTTTTTATGTGTTATAAATGATTTGTGAAGTGTAGTGGTATGAAGAAATGCATGAAATTCATGGAAGTAATGTGAGTTGTGTGTATGGCCGTGTGGTAGTGTTGTGGCCGTGGGTGTGTGTTGTTTTGTGTAGAGAAAGAATGAATTAATGTTATTAGTATTTTGGTTGTTGTTGTAGTAACTAGAAATGGGTGAAAATGCATGAAAATATGAAAGAAGTGGTTATGGTCGAATAGTAGGTGTTTGGGTAAGTTAGTGTAAATTGAGGTTATTTGGTATTCTAGTTGTCGTCATTATGAATTATGTGACAAAGAATGAAAGTTGTTGTTAAAGTGAGCGTACATGAAGGATGGTAAAATGAATGGTCGTTGTTGAATTGAAAGGTTTCGGATAAAGTAGTACGTTGATTGAATTGTTGGAAGATTATATGAATTGAATTGAATTGAATTGAATCGAATTGAATTAAATTGAATTGAATATAGAAGTGTTGCTTGAATAACTGCTAGTATTGTTGTTAGATTGGCCGAGTTGAATTCTCGGGTTTGTTGATGTTGGTTTGGGCCGAGCCATATTCTCGGGACGGTGTATTTATTGAGGAGATGTTCGAAATTTCGGCATTATGAGTAAATGTATTTGAAGGATTACGAGAGGCATATGATAATGAACCTAACAATTGCGTCAATCGTCTTGAATGTAGACTAGCGGCAACAAGTTTGGGACGAATAAGCGTTTAGCTAGTAAGGCGCGGCGTGTGTATGTTAAGGCTCGTCCCTTTTCTTTCTATGGCATGATTCGTATGTGCGATTTTATAAATGCTCCCATAACGTTCTTATTTTCAAAGGTTAGAAGTTATGATTTCAAGGCATGATTTTCCTTCCTAAAACTTTAAGAATGTTTTCCAAAATATCCATTTTTCTCCAAAATCCAAGTTTTACGATTTTTGAAAGTTTTTATGACCAAAACAACGACTATGATTTTATGATGACAATGATGATGTTAGATATGAGAAAATGACTAGGACGAATATGTCAAGGATATGTTCTTACCATGAATACGACGATAGGAAATGTTAAGCTAATTTTTGGATAATGACTATTTTAGAGGTTTCAAAGTATATGAAATGATATGTCATGACCCTGTTTTATGTTTTCCCGTGATGTTATCCTTGATTGACAGTCTCGCCTTATAATTGTTCCTTCAAGGTGAGGGGGGCGATCCCGATTATCCATAATGTGATCGGAGAGGTTACCGACCTTACGTCACTCCGATGAGAGTCGTAGTTTTCACTTGGGCTCTCATGCATGCTTTATTTTTACATATGATTTATTTTATGACACCGTGCCGTCCAACGGGCGGCCGGCGTACACACCACCGCGGTGGGCAGATTACACCCCGACGCGGAGGCCCGGACGCGGGCTTATACACCGTTCCTATATGGACGGGCGATTACACCGATCCTACGTGGTCGGAGCTTTACTTACGTATATTTACATGTTTTTTTTTAAAAAGCTAGCATGCATGGCATCCACCCCAAGGGGCACTCGGATGACAATTACTCCTTTATTCCATGGTCTCTTTCGAAAGCGTTACCGTACCTATATGGTCGGCAAGAGTCCACCGCACCTATATGGTCGGCGATTATACACCGCACCTACACGGTCGGGCGATTACTTGCGTATCTATATAGTACTCCAAAAGGTAAAGCTAACTTGCATAATATCTCATGGTAGACAAAACGAGAGATACGGGTTATATCACTCTCCTATGTTGTGTTTTATGTTCTCTATTATGATTTCGTGATATTATTCATGCCTTACATACTCGGACATTACTTATCTTGCGCCCTTTTTGTGGGCGCTGCGTTTCATGCCGCGTGTACACTCGACAAGTAAGAGCTATTGCGTAAGACTTTCCGGCGAGTTGGTAGACTCCATTTGTACCGGAGCGCCGCCGAGTCGGATTATATGTGCGGTGCGGTTGTTCGAAGTTAGAGACTTTGCAGACAGAGTCGTGGGTCTAGTGTGTCAGTTTTGAAAATGGTTCCACCAGCCGATGCATTTTTATTATACATTATGTTACAGAGCCCTTATGTTTACAGATTGTGTTTAATCGGAAACGACAAAAGACTTTGAAAGTTTTACTATGTATTTTATTTTTGTTTAATCTAAGAATCCAAAGAAAGTATGTATGTAATAAGAGTCGAAGCAGGTTCGCTCTCCCGAATATGGGGTCGGGTGCCCATCACACCCTAGTAAGATCGGGGTGTGACAATTACACTTAGTTAGCCACGAGAGATTTCACTTGTTTCTTGACTCAAGGAGAGATGTATGCTTCTTAGTTGCTAGGACCAATGCACAATTGCATGTTGGGATTTCTATTTGCATTGGGTTCTTTGATTTAAGCTTTTGATAAGATTCAACCTAAGGAAACTCTAAGAATTAAGCAATATAAAGGAAACAAAAAAGATAGATGAGGGGGTTAAGGAGAATAGAGGATAGATACTTGACCCAATTAGTAATGAATCCTATAGGCAAATCTAAGTATATGAAACTTAGATCCTCCTATTGTGAATTCAACTAAAAGAACCTAAGGAATTTGAATCAATTAGAAGACTCAATTGGAAACCACAAATGAGTAATCTAGATGAATTCAATGGATAAGCAAATTCACTTTGCAACAATGAAATCACACTTAGTGTAGGTAACCTAATAATCTATCTATTAACTAAAATCTCTCAATATTTGAGTTCACACAATATTCAAGCTAAAAATCTTCCAAATGGATGGAAAGAACTATTTATACTAATGCTTATTACACAAAAAGCCCTAAAGTGGCTCTTTTGCAAAAATACCCACATAGGTCTTCAATTGCATCTACATCCAAAGCCTCATAACTTGCAACTATGACCTCCAATTGCCATTCTAACCCCATAACTTGCAAGTATGACCTCCAATTGCAATCTTAGCCCCATAGTTGCATTTTTAGCCATTTTACGCTTCTAGCCACTTTGCAACTCTTCCAATGCCAATTCCCAAACGTTGTAAATCCGCGAGGTCTTCTCTCCAATCTCCTCCAAGGCATACTTTTTCATGAACAAGGCTTGCAACTCTTGAAGTTCTCTTGCTTAACTTCTTCTGAAAGGCTTAGTGCTTGTTGGGTTCATATCATCCTCCCCTTTCTTCGGAGAAGATTCGTCCTCGAATCTAAGGGCATACCTACAACACAAGAGGAAATATCACTCACATTGAAAAAATTATGAACATTATACTCACTTGGAAAGTCGATCTTGTAGGCATTGTCATTGATCTTTTCCAGTACTTTGAATGGCCCATCTCCCCTTAGGCTCAATTTCCCTTTTCGCATTTGCGGGAACCTTTCTTTTCGGAAGTGAACCCAAACCCAATCATCGGGTTGGATGATACAAGATTAAGAAGGAAAATAACAAGAAAATGCAAGAAATAAAAGAGAGATAATTTGACACAACTTAGACTCAATTTAGCAACCAAAGTTATAGAAAACTAAGACCTCTAAATTTAAGAACAAGAAGCAACCAAATTCTTAGGATGACCAAGAGGATTAGAATCCCTAATAACCTATCCTCTCAATAAACACCCAATCCAAGGCTAAGCAATCACTCAACTCTCAAGAGTTACAATATCCAAATATCAAGTAATAATACTCAAAATAGTCTAAGTCTTCCATGAAGAAGAAGAGAACTATTTATACTATGCTAGGAATAAAAGATAGCAAAATGACATAAACACCCTTAATGAGACAACGACCTTGTTTGGCTATTCTTCTTTCTTCAAAATCTTGAAATCTCCTTTGCAAGAATAGCCAACTCTTCATCTTTTAGCCATTGTGGTAACTTCCCATTTCCTCCTCTTCTCCCCAAGCAATCTTCATCAACAAATGGACTTGGGATCCAAGGTGCTCATCAAAAGTATACTCAAAAGCCTCCCGCTTCATGAATAGGCTTTGCAAGTGTTGTAGTTCCCGGCTTGGCTCCTTGTAAATGGCCTGAGGCAAGTGGGCTTGCATCATTCTCCCCATCTTGAAGAGAATTTGTCCTCAAATTTGATGGCTCATCACTTTCCATTACCATGGGAGATAGGTCACAAATGTTGAAGGTGTTGTGAACTTGATATTCCGGAGGGAGATCAATTTTGTAGGCATTATCATTAAGCCTCTCAAGGACTTCAAAGGGACCATCCCCACGCGCATCAACTTTGTCTTCCTCTTGTTTGGAAATCTTTCTTTTCGGAAGTGCACCCACACCCAATCTCCCGGTTCAAGGACCACCCTTTTTCTCCCTTGGTTTGTCCTTTTCGCCACCTTTTGATTCTTCTTTTCAAGTTGGAGCCTTGTCTTTTCATGGATCTTCTTCATAGCTTCGCCTCTTGTTACCATCTAAACTCAATACCACATCTTGAGACAAAGGCGTTAGATCCAAGGGGTTAGGGGGTTAAAACCATACAACACTTCAAAGGGTGACATGCCAATAGTGCTATGAATAACTCTATTATATGCAAATTCTACTAAAGGCAATTGGTCTTCCCAAGAGGCTAGCTTCCCTTTTACCATGGCCCTAAGCATAGAACCTAAAGTCCTATTGACAACTTCGGTTTGGCCATCGGTTTGTGGGTGGCAAGAGGTGGAAAACAACAACTTCGTTCCAAGCCTACCCCACAATTCTTTCCAAAAGTGGATAAGGAACTTGGGATCCCTATCGCTCACAATTGTCTTGGGAATGCCATGAAATTTAACCACATTTTCAACAAACAAGGAAGCAATATGGGGAGCATCATCAACCTTATGGCAAGCAATGAAATGGGCCATTTTCGAAAAACGATCAACAACAACAAAGATGCTATCTTTCCCCATTTTTGTCCTAGGCAATCCCATCACAAAGTCCATGGAAATGTTAAACCAAGGTTATTGAGGGATGGGGAGGGGAGTGTACAGGCCATGGGGTTGAAGCCTAGATTTAGGCATTGGCCACAAATTCGGGCCACATCCCGCCGCATGTGGGGCCAATAAAATTGCTCCTCAAGAATCCCCGTTGTCTTGTTAATCCCAAAGTGTCCCATCAATCCCTCATTGTGTGCCTCCCTCACAAATAACTCCCTCCAAGAGCTCATGGGCACACATAGTCACTTGTTCTTGAACAAGAAGCCATCAAACTTAGAATAGGGAGTAGAAGATCTATCCCTAAGCCACCTTTCCCTTTCCCATTCTTCGCATTCTAGAAAGATTTGTGCAAAGACGGGGTCCTCGGGATACAATGTCTTCAAGCTCTTAAAACCCATCAATTTGGAAGACAAAGTATTAATCAAAACATGTTTCCTTGATAAGGCATCCGCCACTACGTTATCCTTTCCCTTTTTGTATTGGATTACATAAGGGAAGGATTTAAGGAATTCAACCCATTTGGCATGCCTTTTGTTCAACTTACCTTGGGCTTTAAGATGCTTTAAGGACTCATGGTCGGTCCGAATCACAAACTCTTTAGGCCACAAGTAGTGTTGCCAATTTCCTAAAGCACGAATTAAGGCATACAACTCAAGATCATAGGTAGTATAATTCAAAGTCGCTCCCTTGAGTTTTTCACTAAAATAGGCTATGGGCTTTTGGTCTTGCATTAAAACGGCTCCAATACCCACTTTGCTTGCATCACATTCAATCTCAAATATTTTGTCAAAGTCGGGTAATTGCAACAATGGTGCGGAGCTAAGCATTTGTTTTAAAGTTTCAAAGGCATTCGCTTGCTCCGTACCCCAAGAAAAAGATTTGTCCTTTCGGATCACCTCGGTCAAATGAGCGGCTATGGTACTGAATCCTTTAACAAAACGCCTATAGAAACTAGCCAAGCCATGAAAGCTTCCTACATCTCCAATGGATTTTGGAGTGGGCCAATTTCTTATGGCTTCTATTTTGGATTCATCAACCTCAACCCCCTCGAGCTCACAACAAATCCCAAGAAAACAACTTCATCCACACAAAAGGAACATTTATCAACATTGGCATAAAGTTGTTCTTGTCTAAGCACTTCAAACACACATTTCAAATGAATAACATGCTCATCCATGGTTTTACTATACACCATGATACAAGACCAATTCCATCGAGCTTCATGAAAATGGAGTCTTTGAAGATCATGGGAGGTCCACATAGGATGGCCTTCAAGATATGGGAGATAGCTTGGATGGAAGGCTTTAAGAGTCCAAGTCCCAAGACTTGCCTCTTAAAGTGGCTACAATTGCAAGCTTGGGTGATTCAAGGTCGGAAGATGGCTACTTACGCAAAGGGCTATTTGTGCAAGTGGCTACTTTGCGCAAGGAGGGTTATGATTGCAAGAAGGCCATGCATGCAAGGTTGATTAGAGGGTCATCTATGCAAGGAGGGACGTGTTTGGCCATTGAAGGCCAATCCCTGAATTGAAGACTACACTAAGAAGACTAATCAAACAAGGCCCTTACTTCATTAAGGGTAGCATTGTAATCGCCTATTAGTCTTCTTTACTTAGCTTGTATATATAGCTTGTCTTTCATTTCATTTAGGACTTTTTGATGAATTATGAATATTTTGAGTGTTTTAGGTTATCTCTAGAGAGAAACTTGTGAGAGGCCTTTGGTAGGATCTTGTTGATTATTGATTGTGAGAGGATTGGTTGCTTGGGAATTCAATTCCCTTGAGGTCATCCTAAGAGGTTGATGCTATCTAGAGTGTAATTAGGAGGTCTTGGTTATTGAAGAACCTTGGTTGCCTAATTGTGCCTATTTTTGTGTCAATCTATCTATCTTTCTTTTCCTTTTGTTTATCTTCTTAATTTCCCGTTTCCGCGTATCCGTTCTTGTATCAATTGGTATCAGAGCCTAAATTAGGTTTGTTTCAACAAATCTAGCTTGGATTTGATTCTACAAAAAAAAAAAAATCGAAATTAAAAAAAAAAAAATCTGAAATTCGAAAATTCAAATTCGTGTTTGATCCGTCCTTGTTTGTTGTTTTTGACACTAGATTTGAGTTCCCTAGTGTTTTTTGAGTCTAGATCTTGAGTTTCAAGTTATTTGGAGTCATATTGAGTCATTTACCATTGTTGAGCTTGAAGGTTTTAGAACTTGAATGTGGGTTTTGAAGAAGAAGTAGAAATTAGAGATTGAAAGTCATTGGGTTGTATTCTCCTAGTGAAGAAGGTTAAGAATCCAAAATTTGAAGTGATTTGGAGTATTTTTGAAGGATCTACCATTTTTGCTATTTGAAGCTTTGAAGAACTCAAGAACTTGAAAAGTGGGCCTTGTGATTTGGTTGAAATTGAAGGTTGAAACCTATTGGGTTTTGTTCTCTACATCAAAGAGAACTTAAATCTGAAATTTGAGCTAATTTGGAGTTGGTTTGAGGGTAGTTGAATTTTTGAATTGTTCTTGTGTTCTTGAAGACCTTCAAATCTTCATAAGGAAGAAGACTCTCCAAAGGGTTATTTGATCCAAAAGTTGCCAAATAAAGTTGTGAAAAAGTGTTTGTGGGCCCAAGTAAAAAAAAAAAAAAAAAAAAATACTTACTCTAAATTTCTGATTTTTCAAAAAAACATAAAAAAAAAATGCCACATCATCTGCCACGTCGCCCGCCACGTCGCCGATGACGTCAAGAGTCCGACGCGCCTCCGACGGCGCGTGGGGGCCAAATTCAGAGAGTGGGAGTTTTTGGCACTTAGAAAATTTTTCTAAGTGTTGGCAGATTTTGGTCCAACTTTGAGAGGGCATATCTTTGTGTGTATAAGGAGTTACCGGACCCATAATATATGTAAATTCAAGTTCAGAGAGTCTACTTTCCGAATCAACAAGCCGTTCATCAACCAGAGGTCTGTAGAAAAAGTTATAGGCGTTATAAAAATATGCTGCAAGCTGTTCCGAATTTCTAAGTGTTGGTCAAAACTTCCAAAAATTTGTCTAAGTGTTTGGCTAAGGTTTGCTCACTTCTTCTTCTCATTTCTTTGATTCTCCTAGCTAATTAACAACTAGTAATTGATTCTTACTTGGTTGTTAATTAGTTCTTGAGTCCTTTCTTTCAAGCCAATTCTTTTCTCGTTTTACAACTTCATCGTTAATTTCTTGATTCAAGTGCGTTTGCTTTAAATTGAGTCGTCCTTTCTTTCTTCGAGTCAACAAGAATCCATTCCGACCTCAAGTAGCAATTGTGCATCTTGCAAGCAACCGAATCCAATCGAGAATCAACATCGGCCAATCCATTTGAGTGGTAAAAGGCAAAGAGTGTGTGAGTTCATTTGAGTGGTGCTAGCCGAGCACAAACGAGTGTAAACACGAGTGTGGTGAGGTTTCTTTACTACTAACGTGTTTGCTAAGTGTTCTTTGCAGTACTTCTTCATGGATTCCGATTCATGTGGTGGCGATTATGATTGTTATGATGATGATGATGGTTGTAGTTATGAAGGGAGGACTATGGGAGCTATCAAGAGTGTGACGATGGGGAATATGAGGGCTATATGGGAAATGGTGATCATGAGGAAGTTCGGGGAGAAAATTACCATTTTGAAGGAGAATATGAAGAGAGTGGTACTCATGGGTCTCATGAGGAAGATAGGGATGAAGAAGAACCTTGTTATGCTTCACATGATGAAGTTGAAGGTTCTTGTGCTATACATCATGATGATGAAGATGACTCGAGATATGACTCTCCTTCACACGTGTCTTATGGGTCTTATGGGGAAAATCCTTATACAAATAAGACTTGTGGAGGGTATGTCTATTGAGGTAGTGGAAGTGCTAATGTTGATTATGGAAGGATTCTAGTGGGTACGCATATGCTCCTTCTTGTAGTAATTCCTATTCGAAGCAAAGTGGCACGAGTGGGAATGTGAGTACGAGTCAGTCATCCTATACAAAAGAAGATGGTCCCAATGAGGCGATTCATGGAGACCAAGGTGAACATTGGTAGTAGTGAGGTATTTCTCATGCTTGATGACGATTGTTATACAAATTTCATCACCCTCGTGCGGTTGAAGTGTTAAGGTTACCTTGTGCGATCCGGCGAAATCCTTATTATGATGAGGGAGGATATTGGATAGGAAGGTGATGGTATCCATTTCACTTGGCGAGTACCAAGAGGAGGTTTGCGTGATGTGCTTCCAATGGATAATTGTCATGTATGTTTAGAGTCCCTTGGTTCCAAAAGCATGGAATCCCACATGAACAAGATTGGCATCGATTTGTAGGACAAGAAAGAAAAATTTTCTTCCATGCATACTTACTAGGAAGAGTCCAAGTGCAAAAGTGCGAGATACCCATGTGAAATGGCCTACCTTGGCTAGGGGAAGCTAGTGGAGAAGAATATGAGAAATGGGAGTCCATAATAGATGAAATCTTCGCTAGCTACAACTATTCACAAGAAATGAAGATGGATTTAGCCGTTCAAACTTTTGACTCAAAGCTTGTAAAATATTGGGAGTATGTGAAATGTCATGGAGACAAGTGAAAGTCCCATCAAGACTTGGGAGGACATGAAAAGGTTATTGAGAAGCCAATATCCCAAGCCACATGAGAGAAGAAATGAATCTTGAGGGGTACCTCTTTGAGAGAACCCCATGTCAAGGCAAGGACGGCTGCCGAACCATTTCTTCCATTGGTCAAAGGAGCTTGCGGAACACCAAGGTAAGATCACTTATCCTTATGTACATCTTCGTATGATTTTAATGTCAAGTCAAGTATGAAAGTTAGTTTACCTTGCGTTAAGCCTAATGCTTCTTTGCCGTGTATTGGTAATGCCATTATTGAAAGTGTTCCCACACTAGTTGATCCTATTGATGACCGAATTGATCCTTCTTGTAAGGTTGATTTGTGTCCACCTAGTGTTGACACTTGTGCTTTGAATGATAGTGCATTATTGAATGAAGGTGCTCAAACACTAGTTGATCCTTTAGACGACCAAATTGATTCTTCTTGTAAGATCGATTTGGTTCACCTAGTGTTGACACTTGTGAATTGATTGCAGAACAATGTCATGTGGTCATCATGTTAGTAATTCTTGCGAGTTTGATATACTACCAACTCGCGTTGAAACTTGTATTGATCAACTTGCTTGTAATGATAATTCACTACTTCGAGGATCTTTGTGACGTGTTTAACGTACCTCTAGTTAGGTGACGATGTTGATACAATGGTCAATCAAAGAATATGACATCTCACCCTTGTTTGTTTCATGTCAAAATGGGTCTCTTGATCGTACTTTAGTGTCATGTGATAAGACTCCAACTTGTAGTGGTGATGAGTGTCATGTAGATAGTCATGTGAGCGAAAATGCATTAAAAGATGACATTGGTTCTTTTGAGAGTGAAATGACATGCTTTTGACTCCTCATTGTTCATGGATTACTCTCTGTAAAGGATAATGTTTTATTTGAGGATGACATGACTATCGAGAGTAAAGTATCTAGTGGAATGTTTTGTAATGTGAAAGCGTGGCCACTTTTGGTGACTACATGGTATTTGAAAATCCACTACGGGATGATAACACTCTTCCCTATGATGGAGATCCTCCTCGAGGAATTGTGATCCACTTATCGGGAGGAAGTGTTGTTCAAAAAGGTGAAACTTGTCCAAAATTGCCAATTCTTCCTCGGGTATTCCGAATAGTAGTAGTATCGACCATGCTCTTGAGTTTCATAGCGAAACTACATTCGAGGACACCCTAGATGAAGTTATTTTGCGTGACACCTTTCTTTTATTATCTTTTTGCTTATGATGACATTCATGATCTTTTTGGGAGTGCATCTTATGGAGGGCTGGGTCCTACGGGGTACTCGCCTGTTACCTTGCCCGTGATACGCGGGTATCTTTTCCCTTTGACCCCTCGCGAAGTCTTAACTCGCGTGAATGGTATCATTTCGCAACCGAGGATCATTTGTATGTCCCGCCAACTTGGTGTCTTGACACCATTGGCTCTTTTAATATCCTCATTTCTTAATCTTTTCGTTAGCCAAGCTCTTCCCTTAGTGCTCTACTGAGAGCTTATTTTGCTTGAAAATGATCGATACTTGGCTATATGACAAATTTGTTTACTTGGCATGGCAGTAGGTTAGTCCACCCTAACACTAACCCTCATCCGTTGAGACTTGGTTTTTGTTTGTCTCCTTTATGGTTTTGCAAGGTTTAGATTCGAGGACGAATCCTTTTCAAGAAGCGGAGAATGATACAAGACCAATTCCATCGAGCTTCATGAAAATGGAGTCTTTGAAGATCATGGAGGTCCACATAGGATGGCCCTCAAGATAGGGAGATAGCTTGATGGAAGGCTTTAAGAGTCCAAGTCCCAAGGCTTGCCTCTAAAGTTGGCTACAATTGCAAGTCGGGGTGATTCAAGGCCTGAGATGGCGACTTGCGCAAAGGGCTATTTGTGCAAGTAAGTGGCTACTTTGCGTACGAGGGTTATGATTGCAAGAAGGCCATGCATGCAAGGTTGATTGTGGGTCATCTATGCAAGAGGGGACGTGTTTGGCTATCAAGGCCAATCCCCGAATCAAGACTACACTAGAAGACTAACCAAACAAGGCCCTTACTTATTATGGTAGCATTGTAATTGCTATTAGTCTTCTTTACTTAGCTTGTATATATAGCTTGTCTTTCATTTCATTTAGGGACTTTTTGATGAATTATGAATATTTTGAGTGTTTTAGGGTTATCTCTGTAGAGAGAGAAATCCAAGAGAGGCCTTGGTAGGCTCTTGTTGATTATTGATCGCGAGGATATGATCAAGTTGCTTGGGAATTCAATTCCCTCGAGGTCATCCTAAGAGGTTGGTGCTATCTAGAGTGTAATTAGAGGTCTTGGTTATTGAAGAACCTTGGTTGCCTAATTGTGCCTATTTTTGTGTCAATCTATCTATCTTTCTTTTCCTTTTGTTTATCTTCTTAATTTCCCGTTTCCGCGTATCCGTTCTTGTATCACACCAAAATATCGTCAAAGGAAACAACCACGAATTTGCCAATAAAAGGTTTCATCACATGATTCATCAAATGCATGAAAGTACTAGAGCGCAGCGAGGCCAAAAGGCATCACCAACCATTCATATAGACCAAACTTGGTCTTGAATGCGGTTTTCCACTCATCTCCGGATTCATCCGGATTTGATGATACCCGCTCCTAAGATCTATCTAGAGAATATGCATGAACCATTCAACTCATCAAGCATGTCATCAAGATGAGGTATGGGATGACGATACTTTACCGTTATCTTGTTGAATACGGCACGACAATCAACACACACGCGCCATGATCCATCTTTCTTTGGCACCAAAATCACGGCACGGCACATGGGCTCATACTTTTTCGCACAACTCCCTTTTCAAGGAGTTCATCTACTTTCTTGAAGCTCCTTAGTGTCATCCGGGTTGGCTATAAGCCGGTTTGTTTGGTAATCGAGACCCCGGATAAAATCAATTGTGTTCAATTCCCCCTCAAGGGTGGTAACCCTTTTGGGAGTTCCGTTGGGGAACACATCATCAAATTCCCGCAAAAGAGAAGAAATAGAACTAGGAAAAGAAGGGGTTAGCTCATGAGTGTGCAATGCATAGTCCCTATGCACGAGAGAATCACCTAAGAAGTGTTAAGAACGACATCGACAAGAAAGTGACCGATGATATACGGGAAGCTGCAAAGCACACAGTAAGCAACGGTACGGAAGATGTATGTCGAGCAAGGTAAGAATATTGAAGTACGATTGAAATGTAAAGTTGAAGAATGCAAGGAGGTAGATAGGAAGGGTATAACAGATAGATCACAAAGTATCGTGTACGTCTCGAGGTGATATATGAGGTAAGTTTCGACATCTTTATACTTTTACTTAAAATTGGGAGCCCTGTGTGGCTATCATATGATATATATATATATATATACATATATATGTTGGCCCTGTGAGACATTGTTGGTATTTCTCGTGCGTGTGTTTTGAGACAAGAAGAAATACGGGGAAACTCGCTAAAATTTTCCTAGGAATAAAAAGAGAATGAGATATATAGGTTCGTAATATGTCTTGAAAGGTCATGTCAATAAGTAATGATAGGGTTGGACTAAGTTGCGAGTACGAGGCCGACCTTGAGAAATAAGTTAGTCAAATTGATAGTAATAGTGATTATGAGGTTGATATCGCCATGGTAAAAAAAAAATTCTAGGACAATTTGGAAAGGGCTTGTGAAACTAAGAGATGATTTAGAAAAGGCTGGCAAATCTTAATAGAATGTTATATTGAAGTATTAACTGAATTGACAAGCAGGGATAAATTACGACGAGTTTATAGTTAGAAGAAGTAATGGTATGATTGAGACAAGAGGTACGGAGGAAGAAGAATTGCGACGAATACGAATGTATTGATAAGACCGTCAGGAGGTATTAAGGATAAGATTGACCGTAAAGGGTAAAAGGTTAAGAAGTGTTACACTAGAGGATTGATTACGAGCAGGATATAATGTGAATATAATAAGGATTGTTATGAAAATGAGTAAAGCCTAGTGAGGAAGTGACTAAAAGATATGACGTAATCTATGTGACTAAAGTATAAAGGCGTGCTATAGAACGAATAAGAAAGACTTATAAAGTTCTCCTATAGGGAAAGTTCAGAATAAAGATTATGTGATAAAGGAAATGATAGCGAGCACCAGAGAAGAAGGAGTTAATTGAAAGGAGGAAATAAAAAAAAAGCGAAATAACGGTGCAGTAATAGGTCATGACATGTATAGCCGAGGACACGAGTAATATAAGTGATACAAGATTAAGAACGAAAATAGAAATAAAATGCAAGAAAAGAAAAAGGATAGATAATTTGACACAACTAAAGACCCAAATTAGCAACCAAAGTTCTTAGATTAACTTGGCCTCTAATTTAGAACTAAAGAGCACCAAACTCTTAGGATGACCAATAGGATTCGACACCCTAAGAACCAATCCCTCCAACAATATCACAATCTCAAGCTTAGCAAGCTCTCAACACTCAAAAGAGTTTACAATCTCAAAAATATCAATATCCAAAATAGTCTAACTCTTCCATGAAGAAGAAGAGAACTATTTATACTGTGCTAGAAATAAAAGAAAGCAAAATGACATAAACACCCTTAATGAGACAAGGGCCTTGTTTGGCTATTCTTCTTTCTTCAAAATCTTGAAATCTCTTTTGCAAGAATAGCCAACTCTTCATCTTTTAGCCATTGTGGTAACTTCCATTTCCTCTTCTTCTCCCCAAGCAATCTTCATAAACAAATGG
>NW_026726773.1:0-38169 GCF_029784015.1 Lycium ferocissimum | reverse complement strand
TGAAACCTTAAAAAAAAAGCTTTAAGAAAATTGAACACGTCGGTCTACTATATTCCAACGATTTGAGCCACTGAAAAATCGTCGGGACCCGTACCTGTCACCATTCATTGCAAAAGCGCACTTTTAATTTCTTTTATATCGAGACGAAAGCCACCGGAGATAAATTATCTTCCTCGATTACCATATGGGCGGAATGTGGTTCGACAAACTAAAATCGGCGAGATTCCTCCTCGTAAAAGACTGTTTTTTAAAACTTTAATTTTATTGCATATACGAAACTTCCTCTAACCAATCACCATTAGCATCTAAATTCTTTATACTTGTAATATCTTTCTCCTACCATTTACTAGATTATGAAAAGAATCTAGCATTTATATCACCTTCAAACGAGTCACATTTGCTTTTTGCCTCCAATTTCCTCTACGAAATTTAATTACTTTTTGAGTTCGACTTGAAATGTTGGAGAACCGATTACGATTTCATAGGAGATGGATCGGTCTCAAACAACTATTCCTTGAGCACGACTGGCTATTTTACTCTAATCATCGGTTACTTGAAAATATCACCGGCTAACTTCCTGCTCCATGCGGACGAACACGCTTTTAGATGCTTGACTACCTACGTTTAAACAAATAAAGGATTCCACTGTCACCTCGAGCCCAATTATTGCTAACAGATAGAAAGTCCTAATGTTCGATCCAGGTACAGAATCTAAAAGGCATATCCATGACGACCAGCCTGCTCCTTCAAAGTGATAAAAAGAGGAGCATGGTTAGAGCCAGTGCTTGACAAATGTTCTATTTCAATGTCACAAACCAGCACTATTATTGATTAAGAAAACTGCAACCTCTCAAAAATACAATCGGCATCTCACTACCCGTTCCACCAAGTAAAATGGCTCTAAAACCCGGTTCGATAGTTCACAAGAATTCACACAAAAAGCAAAGTCGCATAGTCTTCGAAGCTGAATAGAATCCCGCCCTATTTTCTCTTCTTCTAACACAACGTCAAAAGTCTCATCCCGGTAACCATGGAAGGTTAATGGAACTGCTACATTGTCCGACCCGGCCCCGTGGGGCGTGACAAAAAAGTGTGCTCCGGAAGCCGATCTGTCCTCGGAATGTCTACGGAGCCGTGTCTCGTAAGTCGTCTGTTTATCGGTGTGTCGTGCACCACGTCTATAAACGAGGAGGCTCGAGAATCATCTAGGATGTTTCCCCTCCTTTGAATCTTAGATCGTGCGGTAGGGCGTGATATTAGGATGACTCTTTCGACCGAATTGTTATATTTTTTTTTCGGTAATGCCTCCGAAGAAGGCAACGCGGCGCGAAGGGCAAGACAAAGGTAGATGAGACTGAGTCGGGCGCGGGGATTACACGGGCACGTGCTCGGACTACGCCGGCATTATACTTCGGTCGAGAGGGTTCCGCTACACCACCGAGAGGGGCCGGGCCGGGTCCGTGGCCGGCCCCGGCCACGCGGGCGCGTGCCTCCGGCTCACCGGCCGGGGCGGAGGGCGGGACCTTGCGAGGGGCGTACGGTTATTGACAACAACGGGTGGCGGAGATCGGAGGTCCGTAGATGCGGGCGGAGAGAGATGATGACGATGAGGGCGGGCGTGGCCGGCCTTAGGGTTCGAGAGTTCCCTGTTCTGCGGCCTCCGAGTTTTTCGGGTCTAAGCCCGGATGAGGGACCCCGTGACTTTATTCGGGGGATGCGGCGCTCACTAGATTTGGTCGAGCTTCGAACGGGTACGGTGAGTTGGCTTCGCATAGGCGGGATGTTGCTGTGGTATGAGTCTGGGAGCTATCCCGAGGTGAGAGAGTCTTTGCCCCGGCTAACGAGTTCGAGGGTTTTTCTTCGTCACTTTTTGCCCGGAGGGAAATTTCGCGGAGGGAGAGTTGATAGGTTCTTGAAGATAGAGCGAGAGGGGCCGGAGTGTCAATAAGTATAATTTGGAGTTTAATTCCCTGCCAGGGTATGCCCCCACCATCGTAGGCGATATGGAGGATAGGATGCGTCGATACGTGATGGGGTTGGACCACTGTTGGTTGACTCTTTGCACTGCAACGATGGCGGCGGCGAGGAGCATGGACATCGCCGGGTTACAGACGTGCACACGGGGTATGGAGGGGCCGTAGGGAGGATCGGTCGGCGAGAGAATATGATAGGAGCGGCCCCGAGGGCCGGATGCGAGGGGTATTCGGGGAGGTTCCGTGGCGAGCCCTCGGCGTCGGTCACGGTGGACATTTCCCCCTCCGTCGGGGACGGGATACTCTGATCGGCGAAGCGATTTGGTGGCGCGGGGCCGTACCCAGGGACGGATCGAGTTCTAGGGCCTCGAGTCCTCGGGCGGCGAGAGGTCCCGGTCGGACGAGGCCGCCTGTGCCCGGTGTTCGCGTTGTGGGAGGTCGTACCCGGGGGAATGCTGCGAGGGGTACGGGGAGCTTGTTTTCTTGCGGCCGCCGGGGCACGTTATGCGAGGCTGTCCGTGGATAGGCGGTCACACAGTGGTGCGGCACGGTAGGCGAGGTTCGGTCGCGGGTTCGTCATCTACCCGGCCGGCTATGCGCCTGCGGGCGAATGCGCCGGCGCCGGCGGGCCGGCGGGGGGCCGTGGCGGGGGTTCGGTCGGCGGTCCCTCGAGGCCGCATCTGCGCTTTGGCGGTCGGCGGAATCCGGAGGCATCCTTTGGACGCGGACCCGGTATATTGTCACACCTTTCTTGAAAATATATGTATTGATGGATTTGTGTTACGGTATATTACGTGATTTTCTCCTTCTGGCCGTCAGTAAAAGTAAGGTAAACATTTAAATCATTAGAATCGTCCGAGATAACTATATATACAGATGAGAAACGAACATTGCGAATTCAGAAGGGCAATATGGAAATTGTGTGATTAGAGGAGAGAAAAGTCGGGGTGGGACCCGCTATGAAAAATTTGTTTCGAAAAATTTACCAAGACCCCAATCGCTCTAAATTACGTGACGAAGGTCGTACGGGCGATCGACGCCATTATATTGGCAATAACGCACCAAAATGCATGAAAGTTTTGAAGTTAAGCGTCTTGGAACCGAACAATTCGAGATGGGTGACCCCCACAGGAAGTATGTCGAGAAAATTTTCACAACATGGAGATAAGGACCAAATAAGAGCTTGGGTTAACCTAAAGGGGGAATTTGAATATAAGGGGTGCTTAGAAACCACATAAAGAGTAAGTGAGTAGTAAATCGTTGATAGGAGAATGTTGTAAGTGATTTTGTATGCCACATTTTGGGCGCCTCGACTTCGATGAAGCTGCGATTTGTTATGTCCCCATATTTCTAAATCCGATTACGCTTATCGATGTACCTGCGAACGCCTATCTACGGTTACAAATACGTAAGACATAGCTCCGTACGTCGATTCGATTATAAGTTTGTCTAATATACCTTCGTATGTGTGACTACGATTACGGTACGATTCGATATACTCGGTACGTTGGGCTTTGGTTATGAACTTTGTTTGATATGACGTTGGAATATGAATTTGTCTCTTTGTATACATGCGCATCTACGAATACGTTTTGTCGATATACTCTTTGTCCGTCCGAGGTCGACGGCAAATTTATCCGATATATTTACGTAAATACGACTCCGATCACGGATGTGTCCAGGTTTACTTCCATACGTACGACTCGACTACGGACCTATCCGGTAAAGTTCGATCGTCGACTCCCGATGATGAGTTTGTCCGATATGCTCTTGTGCGTCCGGTTCGATTATGAATACTGCTTAAGATAACGTCGGATTATGCTCACACAGTACTTTTGTACTTCGATTCCGAATGCGAGCCGTCCGACATCCGTCGATCTTCGGATTGGTTAAGATCCCGTCCGCCGTATATCCAACTTAAGACGGTACGAACAGCCCTAATACGGTGATATCGGAAAAAAGATGGATGAAGTCGGAAAATGAAGGCCGCTACAAATTCTTTGATCAGGTGCAAGTGTGTAAATGGCAAGGAGACCTCCCCGACTGATTTTGATCTACCATGAGGTTCAGTTAACATTCGAGGACGAATGTTTTAAAGGGGGAGGATGTTATATCCGTCTTTTTGCACAATCGGAAAATTCGAAATAATTGCGAATTATGAGAAAGAAGGCTATGTTTGAAATTTTCTTAGTATGTGTATGTCGGTTATGGAAATTTGAACGTGAAAACGCCGAAGAAGGCCTAAGGGCAAAATTGGAATTTTGGAAATTTGTTTCGGAAATTACAAAACGAGATTTTAATGAATTGGGCTCAAAAATAAAAAGGAAAATGAGGCCCAAATTGGAAGGGGGTGGCCGGCCACTAAAAGGCCCAAACCCACCAAGAATTCATGAAATTTCCATGAGCTATGCATGTGACCAAATTAAGGGAGGCATATATATATGTGTTCACCTTTAGAAACTTCAAGAAATCAAAAGAAAAATCAAGAGAAAAAGAGAAAGGAGGTCACGGCTTGGAGAGAAAAGAAAGAAAGAAAAAGAAGAAAAATTTTGGAGCCTCAACCCTTGACTTAAAAATCTTGCTCTCTTTGAATTTATAACAAGTTCAAGGCGCCCTTCGACGTGGCATAATTGGTTTGGAGGAAGAACCCCGTTTGTGGAAAGTTGGAATTTCAAGGAAAGGTAAGATTCTTGTGTTTTATGTTATGGAATGAATTTATGTGTTATAATGATTTGAATTGGATGAGAATCATGGAAGCATGAGAATATATGGTGTAGCCGTGCATGGCATGCATGTGTGTGTAACCGTGTGTGCATGGTTGTAGGTAGGTCAAGGATGAGTTAATTTTATGTGATATTCTAGTTGTAGATGTTGTGGAATCCATATTAGAAATGAAAGTTAGTGGCTTGGGTGAGAGTTGGGGATGAGGAGTGTGAGCCGTGTGTGTGTGTGTGTATATATGTGTATGGCCGTGTGGTGCTATATGTGTAGAGAAATTGGTTGAATTTATTTAGTATGTTAATTATGTTGTTATGACATTGTAAAATGAATGGAAGACTAATGGTTTTGTTGGAATGGAAGAAGAATGGATGTTGGCCGTGTAGTATGGATGATTTGAGATAGGCATGGATTACTTTGTTTGATATGTTAATTGTGTTGTAATAATGCTTATAATATGAACAAAGGATTAGTGGTTTGAGTTGGTATGGATTTGAAAGTATGAAGTCGAAATGAAAGTTATGGTATTATGTTGGAAAGTAAGCTAATATGTCGTATTGTGTTATTAATATTGTTGGTATTGTTATTGAGTTGTTGTTGGTTGTTTGGAGCCGAGTTGAAGCTCGGGGGTGTCCTATTTATAGGGGAAGTGCTGCCGAAATTTCGGTAGCCAAATATAACCCAAGGCTTGAAATGTTAGCTTACATGAATAGTAACTGGCAAAGGTGACCATTTGCAGATTTCTGACGAAACGGGAATTGAGATTGGACGAGCATAAGACGTCCGCAAGGTATGTAAAGCTCCCCGCTCCTTTCTTTTGGCATGTCTTAGTATGTTAGGTTGATATCGAAACCCCGGAAGTAATTCTGCTCCTCGAAATCCGATCTTTAAGTTGGCTACTATTCATTCAATTCAATTGAAGCCTAATGACTCTATTTTGGCTAGAAAGCAATCAAATGTCCGAAACCTATGTAAGGCAACCGGTTTACTTTGGAATCTTTATGCACGATCTCATAGACCTTAAACGTCCATGAATTATGATTGCCACCTCGACTTGACCCGAGGTGGGCCCGCTCTTCCCGGTATGCCTTAGTTGTCTTACAAGGAACCTCTTTTTGAATAAGCTTCGATAAGGAATCTTCAATTTTGGAATTGTCCCTTATGAAATAGTGTCTTGAACCCTATGAAATGCTAGGCTATGTTTGGAACCATACGCATCACTTTGGAATCATTTTGTGAAATAAACTTCCGTACTAAATAATTATTTGACTATTTTGCTTAATGAATTGACTTATGAAGTAATCAAGTTTTGAAAAGCTATTTTGACCTACGAATTGCATTGTTTGCTCACGATACTATCGTGCCCTTATATATGACTCCGTTCACGGATCCGGGCAGTTTTGTGATCGTGCGCGATATGACCTATTCGGCGGTATGATGTGATACGGTTTTAGAGCCTCGCCATAGGGCCGGTTACCGTTTTGGAGTTATGATGTGATATGGCCTTTGTTATGTTTGATGATGTGTGTGATGTTGTGATTCGTTCGGAGATGTACGGAGATTTGAAAACTTCCGGAGTATGATGTGTTGTGGCACCAGCGTCAGGGGGTGACCACGTTCCCGAGCCTTATGCATGATTTCTATTTGCATTTTGTATATTTGCATCTCGCACAGGTTTGATCCGTTATGTCTGTATCTGTTTTTGGTATTTCCCTGACACCAGTTATGCTTTGGGTTACTGTACCTTCCGCTTTACATACTCAGTACTTGTTTCGTACTGACCCCCTGTTCTTCGGGGGCTGCGTTTCATGCTTGCGCGCGGTGAGGGTGCTCCGCGCGACACGCCGCCGACTTAGGATTCTTGATACCAACTTTTGGGGAGCTCCTTTGATCGGAGCTTATACTTTTGGTATATTTCTTTCTTTGTTGTATATTAAATACATTTGTGACTATCACAGATGCAGCGGGGCCTGTCCGTCATATGTTCGTATGTTTTGTTATGTTGTAGAGGCACGTAGTCATGTTTGTGGGTCGTGGGTCCGGTCTGTGTATATGATCCCGGTTTGTACGTATATGACTCCGATTTGCGTCCTTGGCGGCCCGTATGTTTGTTTGCGTGTGTGTGTCACAGGCGATGTACATTGACTTTGGTTACGATATGATGTTTTGACATGGGCGACCGCTTAGGATTTGCGTTTGTGTGATATGTTTTCGATTTTCGGTACGAGCAAAGTATGTAAAAATCTGAACGTGTAGCATTATGATGATTTGATTCGTCAATCCGTTCGGGTGCCTAGGCAGGGCACCGGTCACGGCCCACGGGGTTGGGTCGTGACATACATGATATATGTCCTCCCATAACTGCAATCTTTCCACCTTGCGTCACACTTTGCATAAACAAAAGTGATGACCAAGGCTTTATTAAGATCTAGAAACACCAGTTTCAAAGAAACTTATTGTACGATGCTAAATCACCTCTCCATCCATATTGTCCTCTATAAAGTACCAATTTTTTCTGAATTGCTAACTCCAACATGTGTCATTCCTAATTTCCTTCTATATTTATTATTACATCTTGCTTGTTTATAAGGTTACATCAAAGCAATAAAAGAGAATTTGTGATGCCTGTTCAACATTTGTAATCTATGAAAAACTTGTTGAGTTCTTACAGACCTTATATTCCATGTGAAAGCTTTCATCATTTAACATTAGCTTTAGAAACATTTCTCTTTGGAAACACTCTAATTGGTGCTTTAACTTCTTCTGGACCTTGTTTCTTTCCTTTCTTTCTCCCCTTTCTGCGAAATTTGTTTTGCGAGCGGGGCTCATGCCTTTGAGTCTGCATCATTGTCTTTAATCACACTATCTTCTATCCTCTCTGATAATGGCTGCCTGAACTCCTCTGCTATATTATGAGAAACCAAATCATGCAAATTTCTCATTGGAGAGTTTTCCTTCAAAGGAGAAACTTTCCCACCACTTGAATTGCTTGTTTCTCCTACTGCTTTTGTTGAGATAACATCTTCTGATTGAACCTCTGGTGATCTAGAAGGATACCATTTAGATTGAATGGCACCTCCAATATTATCATGACACTGCACCACTTCCTGAGACTGCTGATTCACCAAAACATCTGCAGGAGGATCTATATCATCCCCCTCCTGAGTAGCTTCCTCTCTAATTTGCTTGTCTGCACTAATCAGGTCCTCCACATGCTCTCCATCTTCCATATCCTCCAGCATTTCATGTTCTACTCTATCACCCCATTTTGAAGGAGATAGAGTATTTCTCTCCAAAGTATCAACAACTAGAGTAATCTCTCCGATCCATTCACCTTCTTATATTCCTCACAAGGCGATCCAACCGAGCCAAATTTTCATCCTTAGTAGATGGATTTCCACATTCTCGCTTTCATTTCTTTGAGTATCTTCACTTATCAATTCCTCTACTATTTCGACAACAAATCAAGCCTTGTTTGATCATTTTCAACAACAAGATCGGGCCTTATTTGGTCTTGGTTCATAGCATCAATGTTGATCATTTTTACAATGGCGAATTCCAACTTAGATCTTTTTTATGCATAATTGTAGCGTTCGATCCAGTTTGTTGTATATCTCGACTAATTTCGGGGAACATGTTATTTCCCACAAAAAATTTTAATACAAACTTTCGACTTCTCCTCTAAAAACCCATATAAGGAAAGTAAAATATTAAAACAACGGAAGTCGAAACAATTCATGTATTCAGCATTAGGGTACATATCCTTCACGACTCCAATCAACCCCTTCAAAAAATTTATGAAACATTGAAGAAAAAATAAAGACTGTGGTTCTGTTCTGATTTTCATTCTTTAATATTTTACTTTCCTTATATGTGTTTTGAGTTTTAGGTCGGTTTGGGTCAAGTTGAACCTTTTTAATTAATTTTTTTATTTATTAGATTTTTTATTTTATTTTTAAAAAAAGAGAGTAAAAAATGAGTTATTCACGAAAAGTGGTTCAGTGACTTTTGTATTAGTATACTCAAAGTTAAATGACTTTTGTGTTAGAAAAAATAGTTAAGTGAGTTTTGTGGAAAAAAATGATAGTTACATGATCATCTGTGAAATTTACCCGAGAGTATTGCTCTGTGATTTTACCTTGTAGCTAAAATTACAGAGATAAGCGAATGATTTCTTATTAATTTTTTAAGAGGTTTAATCCTCATTAAAGACAATAGTTAAATACACGAAGGTATTATAGGAATCAAGTAGAGTTGAACTCATTCAGAAGATAAGGAATCTATCCTAGAATAATAATAACAAAAAGTTAGATATTTCGGTTAACCAAATAACCGAAATACCGAAACTTTAAAATCGAATACTTAAGCGAATACAAAAGTTTTTTTAAAAATTAATACCGAAAATAAAAGAGCCGAATAACCTAATTAATTTGGTTCGATTCAGTTTTTCAATTTTTTGGTTTTTATGTCCACCCCCTAGTCCCCATTGGTGTAGTGTTAATGACTCTGGTATGGTCAAAGCTACTCCCTCCATTCCCTTTTAAGTGATGTTCTAGCCTTTCAAATTTATTCTAAATAAGTTATATTTAAGAAATCAAGAATGTAATGATTTATTTATTTTCAAAATTACTACATTTTTGGGGAGTGATATTTAGTGGGACAAGAATTCATGACCATAAGTTCTTTCCTGATTTTAAATGCCAGGTTTCCGTGTTGAAAATTAATACTGGTAAACGTTAAGCTTTTTTATGTCTCTATCAATCATTTCCTTTAGTTGTGAATATACAGGTGTGGAATGGAGGTGTTGTCTACAATCTTACGAGTTAAAATGGATCAAATAATAAACAAGTTGGATGTGTTTGCTCGGGTCAAAATGGATGGCTTAATTGGGCAAAACAATGAGTCAGAAACCCAGGATGTCGGCCTCAAACTCATTTTTATTTGTTTATTTGTTCTTTCATATTTTGTCTAATTATCAAGTCAAACTAATACTTCTGTTTATCATCGCTATAACAAACAAATGAAACAGAATAAGTTATTTTTCTATGTCTTTTTACGTGTCAATCCAAGCTATATATGTATCCCAAGTACAGGAAGGTATGTGGGAAACTATAGTCCATAGATTGCAAAGTTTCAGAGAAAATGATATTAAATGATATTGAGGAAAAATCAATCTAGAGAGTTGGAAAATGTTGCCCATCATATATAGTGGCGAGCAACATCAATTGAAAGCGGGAGTGAAAAAATTATTTTATCGTTTAGTTGCGTTAATTTAAAATGGTTTTGTGTTAGCTTGGGTCATGAATGGGTCGTGTCCTTTTTGGTTGAGTCATAATGTTATGTGGGTCAATAAATAATGGTCAGGTGTTTAATCAAAATTTAACTAGATGTCATATAATTTTGCAGTTAATAGAGGGTCAATTTTAAGCTTGAAAATAACTTTAGGGATAAATTTGCTCCAATATGTGGAATGATGGCATTTTTGAGCCATTTCTAATACCTTACGGACATTTTTTTATCCAAATAGATGGAAGGAGAAATAAATTTGATTCAATATATGAACGAAGGACATTTTAAACCATTTCTAGTACGTTAAGGGCATTTCTGACCCTTTTGCGTACTAAAAATAATAACTAATGTTCAATAATAAAATAAAATGCATTAGATGATGCATTAGGTGAGAAACAGACTTTAAAATAAATGCGACTTTATGAAATACTTAAATAAGTTAATTGTAATGCTTTTAAGCGTCTAAAACTTGCAAGTTGATTAACAAGATGATGTCGTGATAATGTTTGTAATAACATTTAAAAACACTGTAAATATTATTTTGACATTTTAATGTTAAAAAGTTGTTCAAAAGAATAAAAATAGAGCAAGAAGGGGATAAAATTGGATGTTAATATCCACGTGCACCGCTAAGGCAAGTGCATGTATCTGCACAAAAAGTGCAGCAAGTGTATCATGAGTCCAAACAATACCTACCCAGTAAGTATCATCACTCACCCCTAATAGGGTAGTGGTGAGGGTTAGTTCAAAACACTTACTTAATCAACCTGTACAGATAATGAGCAATAAAAGTGTTAGATAAGATTTACAAATACAACATATAGTAAGATATGCACAATCATGAGTCAGAATCAAATATGCATGAAGACTCCATCTTTACTCAAATCAGTGCTCCTATCACTACAACCGTGCGCACACTGCCCAAGGTGCTTGGAATGCAAAGTGACTCTAGAGGGACGGATCCATATCCACCCCCGGACAACTCATGTGTCATAAACCCCATTGAACAATTCAGTACCTTAAGCACATGTTACACCCCGTAGTTTTATACGTAAAGTTCCGTCGTGAGTCAGTTGACGAAGACTTAAAAGGCGAGGTAGTAGTCAAGGTCACAAGGAATTATACATGCTAATTCTTCATAAATGAGAGCTTGTATCATGCTTATTAAGTATCGGGAAGGTTGGGTGTTAAGCGAATCGAAGAAATTAAGTTTGTTGAAAGTTTGGGAAAATTTGGCAGAATTCTGGACAGAAATATTGGGTCAATTTTAGAGAGGCATATCTCCTAGAATATGTAGAGTTACGGAACACATAACCTATGCATTCATAAGTTTAGCGAGTCTACTTTCTAATGCAACTGACATATTTGCATTTTCACATCCACGGTGGGAGATATGGACCGTTGAAATGTCGACGATTCCATTGATGCATATCAATGGACCGTCGATTTTCAGGCGGTGCAGGTGCTATATATATTCATATATTTCGTGTTTTTTTCTCATTTTAACTCACACCAACAGACCCTAAACTCTCCCTAATACTCTTCAATCCTTTCCCAACCTTTCTTTATCATCCAAGTAAGATCCGAGCCCCGAAAACCCGAGCTAGTGAAGGGAAAGTTGTTCCTAGGGTTTTATTGAAGTTGTTGAGCTTAGGAGTTGGATTTGGAGTTTGGTTCTTGGAATTTTAGCCCCTTTAAAGTATTTATATGATTCTTATCTTTGCTATTAAGTTGATTACCAAGAGTTTTAGTGATTTAAAATGAAGGAAATATAGCTATGAAAGCGGTATGTTAATTGAGTTAAATTAAGATTAGGGGCTATCTTGGGAGATGTTTTGGCATGGATTTGATTATATTTTGATATGTAAGTATTGACATAAGTTGTTTGTGAAGGAATTCCTTAGTTTAAAGTAAATGAAAAACATGAAATGAAGGGCCTAAATTAGTTGTTGATGTGGTTGCCTTGAAGGCTGTTTTGACTGGAAATTTTGGAGAGATTTCTACTTGTGTATGTTGCTGTATATTGTTATAGTGGTTGCTGATGATGTTGTGTATGTTGTGCGCCGTTTGGGAGTTGGATTGGAGTAAGAATTATAGGGGAAATGCTGCCCGAATTTCGTTAAGTTTCATACGTACTTGAAATGGGTAGTAAGGGATGTATATGGCCTAATTGTAATTCATGTTATCTTGGTTGTAGTGTTACAAGCTCGGGAAGTAAGCATTGGACATTAGGTAGACTCCAAGGTATATTAAAGTTATCCTTTCTTTCATTTTGGCATGATCTTGTAATATGAACGAACAAACAAGTTAACGAGCTTCCATATTACTCTACTCTTAGAAGAATTAGGAGTACTTCAGTCTTTGATGTTCCTGTACCCCTCTTATGATTATTCCTTCTGTTCATGGGTCTTGAGATTACTTATATTGATGATGTTAGCCCAAAAGATGTCTATCGGAGGTAGTACGACCTTATGTCACTCCGAGGGCTCTATGTTCTCATTTTATTTATGTATTGCATTCATTTATATATATACACATTGACTCGTGACCAAAAGGCGTTATATACGCCTATATTATATGTATATGGGGTGTGGGGAAAGGGATAAGCGCTACATACGCATTACCACCTGATCAGCTGGTGCACAGTGATGATGATGATATATATAGATCAGTTCGTACGTTCCTCGGCATTATTATATGATACATGGATCGGGCCGTACGTTCCTCCGCATTATTATTTGATATATGGATGGGGTCGTATGTTCCTCGGCACTAACATATATATGGATCGGGATGTATCTTCCATTATATAGATATGGATTATATTATGACCTATGCATATCATACGCCCTTCAAGGCACTTTCATGTTATACAGATATTTCCAGATGTTCAGCCACAGATGTTTTCAGATATTGAGATTAGCTTTCATGTTTCAAATGTCTTTCGTGATTCTTATGTACTTGTTGATCTTGTGTCTTACATACTCGGTACATTATTCGTACTGACTCCCCTATTGCTTGGGGGGCTGCGTTTCATGCCCGCAGGTCTGAAGATACAGGTTAGTGATCCATCTATTAGGATGTCAGTTCAGCGGATGAAGTTAAGGCACTCCATTTGTTTCGGAGATGGCAGGAGTTAGCATGGTCTTAGGTATATATAGATATGTGCACACATATGTTTATGGGTATGGCAGGTACCTGTCCCGGCCACGTTATGTTATATTTCCAGTAGAGGCTTATAGACAGTTATGTACAGTCAGATGGTATTCATACTTGAAATTTCATTTGTCATCACAGTTGGTTATGATAGCCTTACCAGCTCATATATCATGTTCAGTATTTTCATACAAGTGAGTCTTTCAGAGCAGTTGATACATGCATGTCCCCTACGAGTTATTGTGAGTCATATGATGGCCCTATCGACCCACCTATGTTTATATTCATGTCAGATGTATGTCAGGTGGTACTTGACTAGTACGGTTAAGTGCCCGTCATGGCCCTCCAGTTTGGGTCGTGACAGAAGTGGTATCAGAGCAGTTCCGTCCTAGGGTTGTCTACAAGCCGTGTCCAGTAGAGTCTTGTTTATGGGTGTGAAGCGTGCCACACTTATAAACAAGAGGCTGCAGGGCATTTAGGATGATTTCCTTTCTTTCTCATTCTAGATCGTGTTGTAGAGCCAAGTCGTAGGATATGAATTTCCTAACTCTAACTCTGATTGTTTTGCGACTGAGAGATGATTTCTACAGGAAAAGAGATGAGTGGTTCAAGGGCTCCAGAAATAAGTTATTCTTATAAGACCGACCATCTAAGGATATATCTTACATAGATCGATCCGTTCGAAAGATTCGGGAAGAATCGGCATAACGGTGAGAACTAGCGGATAATGGGAGCCAATCTTCAGGTTTCATGTTATGATAGGTTATTTAATTAAGCAGGAACTTCTGTGAGGCCGAGGAGGTTACAGACGGGAGAACTAAGTAGCCAAGGCTTAATGGTATCCGCAGAATAGGGATCTAATGATAATGATGGTCAAGCTGACAGGATTAGTATAAATGGTATGTTTATGAAGAATTTAAGTGTTGTTGAGCAACCTATGGATGGGCAACAGAAGGGAGAACCTCCTTATCTACTGTTGGATCGATTTGTGCTAGATCAAAGTTCCAGAATAGGATCAAGGTAAGAGTTCCCTATAGCATTAAGTTAATAGTGATAATGAAATGGAAATTTGATTGGTTATTACAGAAGGGAGTAAAGATACGTATGCAGAAAGAACGTCTTATGAGTATATGAACTTTTATTTAAGAGGATTGATTAACGAAGGGTTTAGGAAATAAATTTGATGTTTTGCAAGAAGGATGCCCAGATATGGCATATGAAGTGAGCTTTATTGTCTTATATCCCCTTTCATACCAATAGCCATGTGTGGCTGAGTTGTGTATCATATGTATTTTTATGGGTTTTATGGGTAGCCTTTGAGGCATTGGATGTATTTTATGGGTTGTGTGCAGGTTTGGGATAGCAAGAATTACAGAGGAAACTCCGCCAAAATTTCTTGAAATTTAAGTTATTTGAGTATATGTGGGCTGCAAGGGTAAGATGTCATTATAGATCAAAGAAGTTTAGTAATGGGTGATTGAAGGAGGAATTAGGAGGAGAAATAGTAAGATATGTGAAGTGTGGAAGCGGATATAGAAGTACTAGAAAGAATTAACATGTTCCCTGCGAGTAGAAATTAAAAGAGGACCCAAATGTTTAAGGAAGGTCAAGAAAGACAAGTCATTTCGAAAGCAGTTTTCTGGCCCTTATATATATATATATATATATATATGAGTCGCATTGGTCTCGAGTACTAAGATTTATCTCCGAGCTTTTGAGGTGTTGAGTATGTTATTTCATGTGTACCAAGGTATGAGCTCATGACTATTAAGTATCAAAAGATTAGAGGTTAAACGAATCCACGTCGGAAGAAGGAGGAGAACTGTGCAACTTGACGGGCAGATTGACGAGCCGTCAACATGGTCGACGGTCCGTCAACCTTGCACCGTCAATCAGCCCTGAGAATCAGAGGCTGCTGCAACTTGACGCCTGCAAGTTGACGGTCATCAACAGTGTTGACGCCACCGTCAAAGTTGAGGCGGTGCCAATTTCCAGAAAAGCCTAAGTGCCTATATATCACGAAGTGAGGCAGTGGTTGAGCTTTTGAGATATTATATATTGACCCTTATGTTTTGTTAAGATACAACGCGGAATTGGTATGCGCATATATGTATAGTACGAGTACAGGTTAGCAGATCAGAGATAGATTCATTGTTGAAGACTAAAGTTTATATGTTTGATAGACCAAATCCTATGGGCTCATAATAACGACATAAGGTAATGAATAAGGAAAAATGTTATATGGGATTGAGGATAAGTTAAGGGAATGATTATATGAAGAAGAGGTCGTTGTAATTAACATGGAAGGGATGATGAGTAAGGAAAGAATAGGATAATGAGTCGATAAAGAGGATGATACAATAACTAAGAGCAAGATGACAAAGGACAGCAAGTTAAAGGATGAGTGGAGAGTGAGCAGTGACATTATGAAGTATTCGTGATTAAAACAAATGAAAGGAAAGGTTTAGGAAGGAGGCAGATAATTAAACGCCTACCCGCTATAATGGCTACGATAAGTATAGTATGAGGAAGATACGCTCCCCACAGGTACTTCTGTACTAGGAGGGAAATTAGCACTTTAAGACGATTGAGAGTAAGACAAGCCACCAAGGATATGTGTTACGTGATTATTTTTAAATGGGAAAACGAGACATTATAATTAGTGAATACTTTAGTTCTCCAAATATCAGTTAAGAACGGACTCCTCGTCCCTTCTAAGTACACTTAGTAATCTTACCAGGATTCCAATGATCCCTCAGAGTACCAAAGGATTACCCGCTATGGCATTGCGGACTAATTTAGGGAAATTCCAAAAAGGACGCAGTTCAATTCAAATTAAAGTTGTTGCCAAAGGTGAAGTTTAAGATGTTTTTGGTAATGCACAAGGTTAACCTAGTATGTGTTTTGCCGTCTAAAGAAAAAGAAGATGGGACAAGGCATAAAAAGGACGAAGCATTATTTCTATGTTGTTGGATTATTTTGAGGATTCAAGAGGTTGTTATGAATAAACGTCGGGGATAAAGGATATAAGTAAGTTGTTTGTGATGTTCTATCACGATAAGATGAAGCTATTAAGGGGGGAAGAATAAATTTGAGTGCAATAGCCAAGATTAAGATAGAATGTTTATGAGTCACAATCGATAAAAAGGGCAGGATGATCATGAGTTATTTTGGATAAGATAAATTACGTTTAGAAAGAAATTAAGGTTGTGAGACACACAAGATTTGAAACCTTAATAAGAAATGAATGACGAAGGGAATCCCATGTTAAGAAAATGACAACGAGAAGTGGAATCTTCAGGTGAATATTAAGACAAAAGCGAGACAACAAAGAGTGAAGCTGGGGGTATACGATAAGAGACTTCCGTGAGTAACATGGTAGATGATTGGGAGAACGACGGCGGTACCAGAAAAGACAGGTAGTGAGTTATATAAATTATGATACCAAAAAGAAGGAAGATAAGTGAATAAATGTTGATTCACTTCCTATATTGATGACGGAGAACTCAGGATGTTAAGAAATGATTGAAAGAAGAAGTAGAACCTAGAGCGAAACCTGTGAGGCTATTCTGATATTCACCAATATGACGCGACATATCCTTATTGCTCCCCTATATGAGCTGTGCATCTTAGAGTTTACAAGTACATCGGATCTAGGGATATTAGATATGCCTATAATCAGTTAGCATTCGAGTGTGTTAATCCGAAAGTTGAGTTTCAAGTTGCTATAAGGAGATTAGAGTTTCCCTAAGTATATTGTTGTCAGAATATGATTAAAGGAATTTATGGAACGTCAGTTAATAAGAGTGGTATTTAGAATGAAGTATATGACAACTCCCAGAATACAATTATGAAAAGTAAAGTACATAGAGGATTTACGAGAAGTAACCTGTGACTAAACTTAACTTGTAAGGAGTTCAAGGGAACACGACTTGAGATGAACGATAGGATAGGGAAACATAAAACACGAAAAAGGATGGGACATAAACTAAGGATACAGCCTTATAACTTGTAGGTATGACAATGAATAGTAGAAAACCGGTGTAATGAGTCAAAATTTAATCAGACAGGAACATGGATCAATGTACAACCAATAAGAGATAGTCAATGCTCGAAGGTAAGTGATGGATGGTAAGACTGGGATACCACAAAAGGAAGTACAAATATCAGTGTGGAATCGATGCTAAGAAAGATAAATATACTATTATACTAGAACGTAAGCAGGCAAGGAACTGCCATACAAAGAACCTGACATAACCATTAGCCAGTTCAAAGGAATTGATTGACAATACAAGGAGCATTTCTTTTAAGGGAATTGCAAGGCACGAGAATGATATTTAACTTAAGAAATGAGCGAAGAAAGAATAGAACGAGGTAAATAGTAAAAGAAAGACAAGATAGATAAACTACAAAGACGGAAGCGACAATGTCAAGTAAAGGATATAGAACGATCCTATCACCGTAGAGATAGAAGTGAGAAGAATGTGGAAGCATATCGAGCACAAAAGTGACAACTCTAAGTTGACAAAAGTATAAAAATTTGAGAAGGGCTACTGGCATCAAATGATGATTTAGTAAACAATGGGATAATATGGTATCTCCAGTAAAGCATTCAAACCAACGGGTCATATTACGCGAAAGACCAACCAGAGGGAAAATTCTAGAGATATAGCGCAAGGTGAAGGCAATGGTAACTTGGAAGTATAAAAGAAAAGAGTTTCAAGGCTCGTGATAGGAATAAAGAAAGAGTGATAAAATGGACTTTTAAATACTCAAAAGTACATTCTTCGACTTATGGCTTCCAGGTATTAAAAGGTTCAGCTATGAAAGTAAAAGGACAAAAAATAAGGACCGTTTGGTGTCTCGTTTGCAACTCCAAGATAAGAAGGCGTGTGATATTAACAAGTTCAATACAAGGTGTGAGTAAAAATAAGTCGAGAAAATGATAAGAGTATGTGTGAAAGGAAAATGAGAAGAGAAGTAATGAAGATATGTCAAGTTAAGGAGAACGATGGTACGATTAGACATGCCCTGTTGAGAGGAAGATATGTGCAGGGCATGAATTCAATAAGAGGATGCTTGAGAAAGTATTGAGAATGCAAGACTAGTTTAACATTTGAGGATGAATGTTCCTAATGGGAGAAGGATGTTACACCCCGTACTTTTATACGTAAAGTTTCGTCGTGAGTCAGTTGACGAAGACTTAAAAGGCAAGGTTGTCATCAAGGTCATAAGAAATTATACATGCTCATTCTTCATACATAAGAGCTTGGTATCATGCTTAGTAAGTATCAGGAAGGTTGGATGTTAAGCGAATCGAAGAAATTAAGTTTGTTGAAAATTTGGGAAAATTTGGCAGAATTCCGGACAGAAAGTTTGGGTCAACTTTATAGAGGCATATCTCCTAGAATATGAAGAGTTACGGAACCCATAACCTATGCATTCATAAGTTCAACAAGTCTACTTTCCACTGCAACTGATAGATTTTCATTTGCACATCGACGGTGGGAGATATGGACCGTCGAAGTATCGACGATTCCGTCGATGCACATCGACGGCCCGTCAATTTTCAGGCGGTGCAGGTGCTATATATATTCGTTCTATTCGTGATTTTTCTCATTTAAACTCACACCAACAGACCATAAACTCTCCCTAATATACCCCAATCCTCTCCCAACCTTTCTTTATCATCCAAGTAAGATCCGAGCCCCGAAAACCCGAGCTAGTGAAAGGAAAGTTGTTCCTAGGGCTTTATTGAAGTTGTTGAGCTTAGGAGTTGGATTTGGAGTTTGGTTCTTGGAATTTTAGCCCCTTTAAGGTATGTATATGATTCTTATCTTTGCTATTAAGTTGATTACCAAGAGCTTTAATGATTTAAAGTGAAGCAAATATAGCTTTGGAAGCCGTAAGTTAATTGAGTTAAATTAAGATTAAGGGCTATTTTGGGAGATGTTTTGGCATGGATGTGATTATATTTTGATATGTAAGTATTGACATAAGTTGTTTGTGAAGGAATTACTTAGTTTAAAGTGAAGGAATTCCCTAGTTTAAACATGATATGAAGGAAAAACATGATATGAAGGGCCTAAACTAGTTGTTGATGTGGCTACCTTGAAGGCTATTTTGATAATTTTGGAAAGATTTCTACTTGTGTATGTTGTTTTATATTGTTATTGTTGTTATTGATGATGTTGTGCATGTTGTGCGCCGTTTGGGTGTTGGATTGGAGTAAGAATTATAGGAGAAATGCTACCCGAATTTCGTTAAGTTTCATACGTACTTAAAATGGGTAGTAAGGGATGTATATGGCCTAATTGTAATTCATGTTATCTTGGTTGTAGTGTTACAAGCTTGGGAAGTAAGCATTGGACATTAGGTAGACTCTAAGGTATGTTAAGGCTATCCTTTCTTTCATTTTGGCATGATCTTGTAATATGAACGAACAAACAAGTAAACGAGCTTCCATATTACTCTACTCTTAGAAGCATTAGGAGTACTTCAGTCTTTGATGTTCCTGTAGCCCTCTTATGATTATTCCTTTTGTTCATGGGTCTTGATATTACTTATATTGATGATGTTAGCCCAAAAGATGTCTATCGGAGGTAGTACGACCTTATGTCACTCCGAGAGCTCTATGTTCTCATTTTATTTATGTATTGCATTCATTTATATATATGCACATTGACCCATGACCAAAAGGCGTTATATACGCATATATTATATGTATGTGGGGTATGGGGAAAGGGATAGGCGCTATATACGCATTACCACCTGATCAGCCGTACGTTCGTCGGCATTATTATATAATATATGGATCGGGCCGTACGTTCCTCGGCATTATTATTTGATATATAGATGGGGTCGTACTTTCCTCGGTATTATTATATGATATATGGATCGGGCCGTACGTTCCTCGGCACTAACATATGGGATATGGATCGGGCTGTACGTTCCACAGCACTAACAGTTATATTATGACCTATGCATATCATACGCCCTTCGAGGCACTTTCATGTTATACAGATGTTTCCAGATGTTCAGCCACATATGTTTTCAGATATTGAGATTAGCATTCATATTTCAGATGTCTTTCATGATTCTTATGTACTTGTTGATCTTGTGCCTTACATACTCGGTACATTATTCGTGCTGACTCCCCTATTGCTCGGGGGGGTGCGTTTCATGCTCGCCGGTCTGCAGATATAGGTTGGTGATCCATCTATTAGGATGTTAGCTCAGCGGATGAAGTTGAGGCACTCCATTTGTTTCGGAGATGCTAGGATTCAGCATGGTCTTAGGTATATATAGATTTGTGCACATATATGTTTATAGGTATGGCGGGGACCTGTCCCGGCCACGTTATGTTATATTTCCAGTAGAGGCTTGTAGACAGTTATGTACAGTCAGATGGTGTTCATACTTGAAATTTTATTTGTCATCACAGTTGGTTATGATAGCCTTACCAGCCCAAATAACATGTTCAGTATTTTCATACAGGTGAGTCTTTCAGAGCAGTTGATATATGCATGTCCCCTACGAATTATTGTGAGTCATATGATGGCCCTATCGACCCACCTATGTTTGTATTCATGTCAGATGTATGTCAGGTGGTACTTGACTTGTACGGTTAAATGCCCGTCATGGCCTTCCAGTTTGGGTCGTGACACCACATATATGAGTTACAACAGATATGCAAGTATTATGCATGTGTATAGTTCATGACAATAGCAATATACATGTGCACGCATATATATAACGTTAATCTTGCATGGAATTGATGCCAATAACATTATCAATAGCATGGAAAGGATGCTCAAGTAGTCATGAAACACGTAAAACAAGGAAAGTAGACATGCCATATCAGAATATCTTAGCATGTAATCCATAGTATCCGCACAACGCTCATCACCTCATATATATGTTACCCCATATACATAATAATATATTATAATCAGGTCAATTTGAAAAAAAATTCCTCGTTGAGATCAAAGCCTTACCTTACCTCGGCTTGAAGATTCCATAACCTTCACAAACCGCACTTCATCACTCAAATTCAACCAGGTGAGTTCAATCTTCAAAAGAATACTATTCAAGGCTAGACGAATTCAACATTATCCATATTACAATTTTATACTAGATTGAAGTCAAAATTAATCAAAAGTCAAATCTGAGTTCCGTGGTCAAACCCCGAAATAAATTATATTTTTGGGTCACCCATAACCCTATGAGTTCAAATCTATCATTATTTTCCAAATATGACCTCGACTCGATAGTCAAATCATCAATTTTTACTCTCTTAAACCTAGAGCAAAATCCCACAAATTCTACTACTAAAATCCATAAATTAAGCCTTTAATTCAATGGTTAATTATGATACCTAATCAAAGTCAAGTTTAGATAATTTATCCCAGCTTTGTACACGAAAACCCCTATTTAATTCGAGCTAATCCGAGCTCCCAAGACCAAAAAATGGTGAAATAAATCAAAAATCTCTTTTCTGCTCATTTTTATACTTGGAACAAACATTAGCGTGATTGTGTTGCAACAACTCAATGGAGCCCGGGGCAAAACAAAAAATTATTTAACACGATAGCGCTACCTGCCACCTTGCTCCAGCATTATAGCGTTGCCGACATCCCTGCCCTTGTGCATGATGGCACACCTTGTGCACTTTTGCAATGGCCTGTGAATGGCCTTCTGCGCGATAGCTCCTCTTAGGCGTGATAGCACTGCCCTGGAAAAAATCCTTCAGCGTGATTGCGCTCACATCAGAAAAATGAAATCTTTTATGCTTCAGATCTGGTTTTTGTTCCAAAACCTACCCGAACTCTTCGAATCTCAACCCAAACCACCCAAAAACATCCTAAACGGTCAGTATTACTTGTATAAAATTTCAAATAATAAAACAGGGTATTTTATCTAAAAGGTTGTTATATTCTCCCCTACTTAACGAACGTTCGTCCTCAAACGAGCTTAGAATTGTACCTGAGTTGCCAAATAGTTGTGGGTATCTACTCTACATGTCTTACTCCATCTTCTAAGTAGCTTACTCTATCAAATAATGCTTCGGATGCCATTTCACCGAAGTAATCTCCTTTGACCTTAGCTTTCTAACCAGCCTATCTAAACTGGTCAATAACTCCTCCTCATCAATCAAGTTCTCATCGAATTGAACCGTATCCAATTTCAAGACATTGTACCTATCTTGTACCTCCATAACATGGACACGTGGAATACAGGACTGTTATACCTTGTAGTTTTATGCATTAAGATTCGTCGTACGTTAGCTGTTTTAATTTTGGACACCGGTGCCTTCGAGGTTAGAAGAGGTTAGACATGTTTAGCTTATGCTTAAAAGTGTTTAAGTTCATGTTTGGTAAGTTACGAAAGGATTAGAGAATAAGTGAATCAAAGCGGAAAGGTTCGTTAAAATTTGTTTCTGGAAAATATAGAATATGGACCGTGTAATTGAGATATGGTCCGTATTTTGAGATATGGGCCATATTCAGGGATTTTAAAATTTTCCAGAGAAGGCGATTTTGGAGGTGGTATTGTACGACCAACTATACGGACCGTATAATTTTATACGGCCAGGATGTTGGTTGTATAATGTTATACGGCCAGGATGTTGGTACGCATAATGTTATACGGCCAAGGATATGGACCGTTATATATATATATATATATATATATATATATATATATATATATATATATATATATATATATATATTACAAATTTTCGCGTTGGTTGTGTCAGAGGTAAACTAGCGTAAGCCGAAGAGACCATATAACCCTTATAAGGTTAAGGAAGACTTTTAACAAGTGTTAAGAAAGCATCTAAAGGTTCTGGGATCAAGTGAATCGAAGAAATTAATTTTGTCGAAACTTTGGGACTTGGCAGAATTCTGGACCGGATTTTTGGTCCAACTTGAGAGAGGTATATCTCTTAGCATATGAGGAGTTACGGAATGCATAACCAATGTAAATTCAAGTTCAAAGAGTCTTCTTTCCAATGCAACTAACAGATTGCAAATCTGAGAAATATGTCCAAAGTTACGGCCCATATAAAATTATAGGACCGGATATACGGACCGTATAATTTATACGGCCAAGAAATACGGCCAGCATGATACAATGTTGATGGAAATTTTTAGAATTTAAGAATGATGAACCCTTTTCATTTTAATCATTTAAGACATAACCCCAAGTCCTAGAAAGCTCTAGAGACTTCTCCAAACACATTCAAACACATCTCCAAGCCTAAATCCAAGATCAAAGTGAAGATCAAAGCATTTAGGGTTTCAAAGTGAGGTTGAAATTTAACTTCTCTCCTTGAAGAAGCTTTGGGTGAGTATTTTAAGATGAAGTAACCTTGGAATTGAAGTGTTCTTGCATTTTGAGGTAAGATTTCATCTTAGTTTCATGTTTATGAGGTTGTTTAGTAATTATGTTAAGAGTTGAGGAGAAGAAAATTGGAGGAAAAGTTCAAATATGAATTTGATGGTATTTTGAGTTGTAAATTAACTTGAACTATAATTATTAGCATGTTTTGAGCATAATATTGTTATGAGGGATAATAATTATGTTAAGGAAGCGTCATATACAAGTGTGTAAGGGGTTGTGTTGAAGTTGTTGTTATGGATTGATTATGAAAAGAAGTTTTGGGATTGAATTGAGTATAATTTGAATGTAATCTTTTGATTGTAATATTGTTAATGATTTATTGTGGTTTTGGGAGTTGTTTTAGAGTTGGTGGAAGTAGAGGATATAAGGGAAATGCTGTCCAATTTTCATTAGCTTACCAATTACCTTAGTTTGACCTTTTGAGTTTCAAAGAGTTAACTTTAGTATGAATCATCTTGCATGTAGATTTATAAGCTTGGGAGGATAGGTGTTGAGTAGTTAAGGAGACGATAAGGTTGTGAGGCTATCCCTTTCTTTCTTTTGGTATGACCCTTGTGAACCGAATGTACACGTATCGTTAATCCATAATGATTATACTCTTAGAGTTAGGAATGATCCATTTGATTCATGCTCCATATTACTATCTTCAGAAAGTCTTGCTTAGATCTAGTTTGTTCTTTAGAGTCACTTGTACTCCTACCATGTTTATGCATAGCATTGCATTTATACACACACACACACACACACACACACACACGCACACACACACACACACACACACATATATACCGACCTATATAAACCCATATATATATATATATTATGTATTATATATATATATGTATGGGGTATGGGGAAGGTAACGGCGTTATATACGCACTACCACCTGATTAGCTAGTCATATGATGATGCGATGATGATGATACGATATTGATGATACGATGATGATGATGATGCCGGCCAATACGATACGATGGGATGCCCATAGTGGCTAGACAGGCGTTATATGCGCATATATATATGTATGACCTCGTGCATGCATGCACAGTATTTACGCATATTATTAGCCCTCATAGGCAGTTCAGCTGTATAATAATTGTATACATGATTGACTCACAGGAAAAGTTCAGACATACAGGTTGCATTCATTTACCCTTGTTTCTTATGTCTCTCTTATGTTACTCTTATGCATTAAATACTCAGTACTTTGTTCGTACTGACGTCATTTTATTGTGAATGCTGCGTTCATCCCCGCAGGTAGATAGGGAGATGGTACAGATCCTTAGGCTGCCTTCTCAGCATTGGTACAGGAGCACTCCACTTGTTCCGGAGTTGCAGTTCAGTGTGGTGTGATTCTTTTATGTCTATATAGGCATGGCGGGGTCCTGTCCCGTCCTTATTATGTTATGCACTCCATGTAGAGGCTCGTAGACAAATGTGTACAGTTAGTTGTTCTGTGACCTTTTCAGTGCATATTTTGTTATATCATTTGACAGCCATATCGGCTCATATATATGGGCACAGTTTGATGATGTATTTATATATGTATCTTTTAGGCATGTGTCCCATACAGTTTATGATATTTATGGGTTAGCATGATGGTCCACTCAGGTATGGATATGAGATGCATGTACGTGTTGTGGTGCTCGGTAAGTTAGCTTTGGGTGCCCGTCATGGCCTTCCGGTTGGGTCGTGACAAGGAGGAACCCTTGTCATGCTAGGTGGTGCAACAAGTTTGTAGGCCACCTCACCAGTCCTATAGAAAACCTCAAACAAACTTATAAATCTCGGAGTCAACTTGCCCTTCTCGAAATGCGTTACACCCTTCATAGGTGAGACTTTCATAAGCACTTCCTCACACTCCATGATCCAAATCATGATAACGTGCTCTGAGTTGTACGAAGCCGCTTCTAAATCAATTTGACTTCTTCCAAGGCCTACTTCACCAAATTTCTACCCAATACCTTAGCCTTACCATGCTTGATACGATCCATCTTGTGGAAGACACAGATTCAAACAACAAAAATGCGGAAACAAAGATAATAAAAAATTTAGGGATGAGAAGTGAATAATTTGAGATAAGAAAAGAAAGGATAGTATCAAGACCCATTTGATAATGAATCTATGGGAAAACCTAGGTATACTAAACCTAAACCATCCTAATTAAATTCAATCAAGGAACCTATAGTATTGGAACTCAATTAAGTGTCAATTAAATGAATCTATAAATGAACAACTCTCATATGAAATCAATGGAAAATGGGTTCAATAGCCAACAACGGAATCCACCATAATCAACTATCACTCTCACTAATAACAGATTTGTAGTACATTAAACTACCAAACAAACCATCGCTCTTTAACAGTATTCATCTCAACATCATTCAAAAACTAAAGAATGAAAATAGCCTAAGGCAAGCTTATATAGTTTTCTTTATTAGAACAAAGGTCCAAAAGTGTCCTTTGCACAAATAACCCAACATGGGCCCTTCTTCACTTGAATTGCAATCCTAGCCTCGAATTTGCACTCCTAGCCATGAATTGCACTCCTTAGCCATGAATTTCAATTCTAGCCATGTTTACACTTCTAGCACTTTGTGTGGCTTGGCCTTCATCTTCATCCCTTGCTCCAAGCTATCACCCACACGTCATATGCTTCCTTTCGTGGCATATATGGGTCTTCATGGGGCTCCAAATCCTCTCTTGCCATCAACATTGCTTGTAAAGCTAGGAGGTCCTTGGCTTGGCCTTGGTTAGAGTGTCTAGAATGGAATGTGCCCATCGATACCGTATCATCCTCCCCTTCTTGAAAAGGATTCATCCTCGAATATAAACCTTGCAAAACCAAGGAAATATATACAAAAACATGGCCCTCAAAGCATGAAGGTTAGCACAAAAGGCAATAATCATACTTTCACTCCATGGATGAATAAACTTGTGGTACAACCACACATCAATAATCACCATGAAAACATTCTTACATATGAGGTATCAAGAAGTTGATTCCTCCAAACATCATAAAACGAGGATAAGGTAAAGAAACCAATGGATCTAAAATTAGAAGCATGGAATGCTACATTGGTTTTAGAAGACATGAAACACATTTGATCCTCGTTTTTTTAAACAAGAGCACTCACATAAGTTTAAGACATCACCGGGGTCAAAAGGAAAAAGTACCCACATGGCATGGTCAAGAAAACAACTATCTATCCCATGAGTACCCCTCTCAATAGATGATGTACCCTCAACACGAACATGAGTGTCATCATATGAAAATAAATAGTAAAGAAAGGATCCACACAAAACAACTTCTTCATCTATGGTGTCCTCAAATGTAGCCTCACTATTAGGTTCAAGAACAATATCAAGCATGCTACTGAGATTTTGAAAACGCAAGGAAGAAGTAGCAATTTGTAAACAAGTTCTACCTTCCTTTTTCAAACAATCCTCCTTAACTGAAAGGTTATATTCCCCCAAGAGGAGGTTCCTATCACAAGGGGGAGGGTCATCATCCCATAATGGGTTCCCATAGACTTTGTAGCCTCCAAAGGTGGCTACATTACAATGCATTCCACTAGGTACATCATTTTCAAAATTCATGTCAACATCAAATACGACATTATATTTTAAGAGAGGATAATCACTACATGATGAGGATTCAAAATAAGTGAATTTACTCTCATAAAGATAAACATCATTTTTCAAAGCACTTTTCATTTGATGACTATCTATATGACACACAACACTATCATAACCTTGAGTCTCATCAAATATTAATAAGGTAAGTGTTATAATGCTATGCAACCACCAAACAGTATATAAGGGACCTGGTTGTCTACCAGTTCCTTGATGCAGAACAGTAAGAGAATAACACAAGGTTTTTATGTAGAAAACTCTTTGCTCAAGGGATTAAAAATCACGGCCTACCCCAGTAGGATTTCAACTCTACTAACCGAGCAACTTCAGATTACAACCTATTGTAAACTAGGAATTAACTCTCATAATCCCTTACCCTTACAATAGCTTTATGGTAACCCTCACACCGTGACTAACTCTAGTCACCCATAATAATACACCTAGACTAACTCTAGCCTTGTATACCACTCAAAGGCACCCTTTGAGAATTTTACACGGTTTGACTACCTCTAGCCAAATCAACTAATACACCTTGACTAACTCTAGCTAAGGGTGCCGCTCAATAGATTAAATAGGTAAACTGCCTATAACTACTGAGAATTCAAAATACCTACAACAGCTTTCTTTTAAGAAAAGTAGGTTTACAATTTATAGAACAAAGACTCAACAACCTAAGGACTTAAAGCATTTTCAGTTCAGGGATTTGGTCCTTCGGCTTGTTAAGGCTTTGTTCTTGAGGAACACCTTGAGAGGTAGAGACTTGCACTTAAGATGGAGCAATTTCCTGATTTGTACAAGAAATGCTTCTTCACTTTAGCATGGTGTTGTATATGTAGAGGGAAGGGGGGTGAAGGTGACAGTCCATACTGGTCCTTTCTTTGATGTATTACCGTCGCATCTTTGCCGCACGATCATGTCGGTAGCTTTACGGACTATAGAGTTGACTTTTCAACGCTCCAGGGACCTCGGTCCCTCATCCGAGGAACTCGGTCCCTCGGTCCCTCATCTCGTTCTTTGAACGGCCGCAACACAATTCATACTATCTTGGGCACCCACTCTCCCGTGATGTCAGTAGCTTTACAACTGTATAGTTGACCAAGCAATAGCTGGGCGCCTAATCTCATCCTTCGAACATATCCTCTAAAGATGTATCCGGTTATATATCTCATATCGGTGTGAATGATTGCTTTACGGAGCATTGTACACAGTTGACCAAGTTCAAACAAGTGGGGACCAAAACATAAGATCTCATCTCGGTCCTACGTAAGATTTCTCACTCCCCCGAAGCTCTAGTCCTTCATATATGAACATATCCCCGTCGGGAAATCATCTAATATAGCATCCGGATCCTCATCTTCATATGTATCATAAGGATGGCGTGTCATATTCATCCTTTATATATAAACATATCCATTAAGCACAACACAAAAATTCCTCAAATAAAGATTAACCTTGTGTGATGTAACACAAATACATACCGATTCTTTCTTACGGAGCATTTCAACATAGTGTGAGCTATGAGGTTGACCAAATTCAAACAAGTGAACCTAATTATATCTGGTTCCTTAGGGTTTGTCAATCATCAAAACATAAGGTATAATAACTCATCAATTTCCCCCTTTTTGATGATGACAAAGAAACATACTTTGTAATCCCCTAAGGCTAGATTTCTCACTTGTTCCCCCTGAAGCTCAGACCGCCTTTTTCACTTGTTCCCCAACATCTCCTTTTTATGAGAGCTCGATGGACTCACAAGACACATAATTGTTTTACGTTCCTTGAGTAAATTTGTCAAATCATTAAAACATAATGTAGCATAACACATCAGTAAGATCAAGGGACTCATCTTCATATGTATCAAATAAGGGTGGTGTGTCATATTCATAATTATCTACATTATCAACTAGTTCAAGATCATCACTAATTTGAGGTTCATTAAGCACAACACAAAATTCCTCAAATAGTGGATTAACATTACAAGCAAGTTGATTAACACAAATACCCATACTAGTTGGACTCAAATTGATCTTGCTAGAAGAATCAATTCGGTCATTGCTAGGATCAACTAGTGTGTGAGCTATCATATCACATGAAATTGTACTAACATTCATTCATATACATAACGTGTCAACACTAGGTGGACACAAATTGACCTCACAAGAAGATTCATCCCGGCCATTATCATCACATCATCAATAGGATATATATATATAGTGTTGGAACACCCCTATCAACCACATTGTCGAATATTCATCAAACACCAATTAAGCTCAACATCTTTAAGACTCAATGGTAAAGAATCATTAAGCTCGGAAATCATGGTAAGCTATCTTTCATAAACTCAAATCTATACAAATCAAGATCACTAAATGTAAGTTAAAGTCATTATGAGTATTAGGATAAGCTTTTTTACCAGGAGTATTAGGATAAGCTTTTTTACCTTGATGTGCATTCAAAGGATCTTCTTTATCTTGAGCTACCAATGGTAAGCTCGACATGCCAAAAGACCCATTGTCCGAGGGATGGTCCAAACTTAAGCCTCCATTCTTTATATCTCAAACATTAGCTATAGGAGTTCTTCAATGAAGACTTCTTTAGTAATTTATCTCCTTAAGTACCATACAAAAGAGTCTTCACAACAAGATGAAGAAGTAAAAGGTTATAATGATGTTGTGACAACTCCCGAGACCACTCAAACGTCACTCCACACAACATCAAACAACCTCAAAACTTTCACCCGAACCATTCCAAACCCGAGAACAACAACATTTACGCTCTGAATTACACCAACAATCCACACGTTGTCTTTAAATGGATCTCCCAATAATCCTATCAATATTGTACCTCTCATGTTAATGACTTACTAAGAGGGAATAAGCTCCCAAAATGCCCTTCAACCACCACATTAGGATGACCCTTCACGCCAATCTTCTAATTGGTTGCACAAGGAACGACTTTCTTTCCTCCTAGCCTTTTCGAAATGTGCTTGGTGTCATTTTTCTTTCCATTTGGATTGACAAAGCAACACCTCCAAAATAACTTTAAGGCACTCCGAGTCTCAATTGGGATCCCCCTTCCTTTGTCATGCTCCCAATGCTTTATAAGAATTCTGTTACACCTTGTAGTTTTATACGTTGAGATTCGTCGTATGAAATCGGTTGTCAACTTTCATTACTTGGAACCCCAAAATTTTCCCTTAATATTTCATGCCACAAAATCATACAACTTATGTTATAACAAGGTTGGACATATCTATCTTATGTTTATAAGGGTCTAAGTTCATGTTTGGGAAGTGATGGAAGGATTAGAGAATAAGTGAATTGAAGAAAATATGCTTCGGCAAGTTTTGTTCTGAAATCATTCTATACATACCTTATTTTTGGAATAAGGATCGTATCTTGAAATACTAGCGGTATTTAAGGATTTAAAAATTTAACAGAGAAGACAGCTTTTGGGTTGAAAAAGACGGACCATTATACGGACCGTATCTTTATGGCGGTGGACTTTTCTGATTTTATATATTATGACCTCCCCTTATTTTTAAGTTATTTTAACTCAACTCCAAGTTCATAAAATCTCTAGAAACTTCTTCCATCAAATTCAATCACTCCCCCTAGCAAAAATCAAAGATCAAAATGAGAATCAAGTGCCTAGATTTTTAAAAGTATTGTTGAAGCTTGTCTCTTCTTCTTGTAGAAGCTTTGGAGGATACTTCAAGGTGAAGTGATCTTGGAATTGAAGTGTTCTTGAATTCTTGAGGTAAGATTTCATCTTATTTCCATGTTTATGAGTTTATGTGCTAGTTATGCTAAGGTTTGAGGGAAAGAAATTGGAGGAAAGGTTCAAACATAAACTTGATGTTATTTTGAGTTGTAATCTAACTTGAGCGATGATTGTTAGTGTGTTTCGAGAAAAATCTTGTTATGAGGAATAATAGTTAATGTTGAGGGTGTGTTGAGGTTGTTTTACTTGGTGTATTTGAAAGAAGGAAGTATTTTATACAAGCGTATATTGGGCTGCTCAATTGTATATCTTTAAATGTTGTGAATATGAGTTTAAAGAAGATCACATGAGATTGCTATGTTGATTGTTGGTTGTGTGGACTTTGTGGTGATGATTAAGAATTAGGGGAAATGCTGCCTGTTTCACTTTAGAATCGAGTTACCATTGACATGCGTGATATACTAGCGCCATCTAAGTTGTATATGTAATCCTTTGTTATAGGATTGACCCTCTAGTTGTGACAAGCTCGTTGTTGGATTACTTGGACGACTTGAGGTATGTTAAGGTTACTTTTCCTTCTTTTGGCATGATCCTTATGAACACAACGTAAACGTAACACTATTCCATAATTACTATATTTTTAGTAGCTAGGAACGTTCCATGTTGATTCATGATCTAGAATGCTATCCTCAGAAAGTTCTTCTTCAGATTCAGTATGATTCATAGAGTCACTTGTTGACAAAAATGTTATCTCATAATGATGATCGGAGGTGTAAAGACGTTACGTCACTCCAACAGATTCATGATGTACTCTTAGTATGTTTATGCATTGTATTTTATTCATATATATGTGTGTGTGTGTGTGTGTGTATGTGTGTGTGTGTGTGTGTATAGACCTATGACCCCTCAGGCGTTATACACGTGTATATTAGGTATTATATATATGTATAGGGTATAGGGAAGGTGTGGGGTATGGGGAAGGTGACAGCGTTATATACACACTACCACCTGATCAGTTGGTCACATGATGATGATGCCCACAGAGGCCGATATAATACGATGGGATGCCCACATAAGCTTGACTTGCGTTATATACGCATATATATGTATGACCCTTATGCATGCTTGCACAAAGATCTATGTATATCATTGGCCCACAGAGGCAGTTCAAACATACACGTTGCATTTATTTCATCCTATGTCCTCTTATGTTTCTTTCATGTTACTTTCATGCCTTACATACTCGGTACTTTATCTATACTGACATCCCTTTCCTGGGGACGCAGCGTTTCATGACCGCAGGTTCAGGTAGACAGGTTGATGATCCGCCCCTGTAGGCTACTGTTCAGCAGATATTGGAGCACTCCTCTTGTTCCGGAGTTGCGGTCTAGTCTTGGTACGATATTCTTTTGTGTACATATGTGTACGGCGGGGCCCTTTCCCGACCTTTTTATGTTAGATATTTCAAATAGATGCTTTTAGACAGTCATGGTATAGTTAGGCTTTATAAGGCCCTTCGGTCCACATTTTTGCTGTATAGTATTGCATGTTGGCTTTGTCGGCTTGCATAGTTTTTGTCCGGTTAGTTGTATAGCGTATCTTTTGGGGCTCATTCTTTTTTCAGCATATCTCTTATATGATTTAGCATATTTTCATCTGGTGATCCCGAGGTCCACTCTTGTTTATGATCATGATAGAAAAGCATTTTTAGCGGTGCTCGGCAGGAAGAGTCCGGGTGCCCGTCATGGCCCTCCAGTTTGAGTCGTGACAAATCCCTTTGAGAGTGCTAGAAGCTAGCTCCACTTTCTCTTTTTTCAAGTAGTGGTAACATTCAAAAATCTAATCCAACTTGTGTTCCCATTCGAAGTAACCTTCTTCATGAGATTTTGGACACAAGATTGGCCACTCACTTTGGAATTTTGCTCATTTGCAACGAATAGGTTCTCTCATTCTTGCCCAAGTTGAGCCATGCACGCCTCGATACTACAAGGAGGCAATGCCAAATTCCCTAACATAAACATTGTACCTTCAAAACTAGCAAACACGTTAGTAGCAAAAATTCCTGACGTCACTCGTATTTGCACTCACCTTGCCTCACTCTAGTGTTCTTCCGAAGTTGGCCAAGAACCTCCTATCCAAATCAATTTCACAACGTTGCTAATTCTTTGTGGAAGAATAGATTCTTGTTAATTGAAAGATGGACGACTCGATCAAACTAACAGACTTGAGCCAAAGAAGTTTAAATTAGAAAAGCTTGAAAAGTAATTGGCACGAAAGAAATGGGACTCAGGAACTAATTAACAACTAAGTAGGAACAATTACTGGTTGTTAATTAGTTTAGAGAATCAAAGAAATAAGAAGAAGAAGTGAACAAACCTTCGCAAAACACTTAGAGAAATTTGGGAAGTTTTTGGGCCAAAGACATAGAAAATTCGGAGCTGCTTGCAGCGTTTTATTAAAACGTAGGTAACTTTTTTTACAGAGCTCCGATTGGCAAACGGTTTGTTGATTTCAAAAGTAGACTCGCTGAACTTGAATTTAAATATCCTATGGAGCTCATAACTTATTATACACACGAAGATAGACCTCCCTAAAATTTGGCCAAAATCTGACAACACTTAGAAAATTTTGCTAAGTGTTGAAAATATTTACTCTCTGAAATTGGGCCCCACGCGCCTGCAGGCACCAGTGGGACTGGTCTAACGCGCTGCTGATATGGAGGCTAAAGTGTTTTTTTTTATTTTTTTATTTTGAAATTCGAAAGTTGGGCTATTTTTTTTGGGCCCAAACAAACACTTTTCAACCTTTTTGACTTGAAGATTTGGATCAAACACCCTCTTTGGTCTTCTTCTTCAAGATGAACTTATGAAGACCCTTATAAACTTCAAGAACACCCAAAACTCAATATATGCTCAAATCAACTTGTTTTTATCCCAAATTTCGGATTTAAGTCCTCATTGACTAAGAGAACAATAAAAAATAGCTCCAAATAAACTCCTAATCACTAAACCCACTTCGTGTTCTTAAGGTTTGAAGGTCCTTCAATGGTGGATTCTTCAATACTTGTCCAAATGACCTCATATTCCGTATCCAAAGAGATTTTAACCCTTCTCAACTCGAATCCAACCTCAAATCAACACAAATCCAACAAGAACACAGATTCTCGATTATTATTTTTTTTTGAATTTTCGGATTTTTTTTCAACTTTTTTTTTCGATTGAACCAAGGATGAAGAATTGATGGTACAATTCTTCTACCAAGCTATGATACCAAATGATATGATCCGTCTTATGGAAGACACTAATTCAAACAACAAAAACATGAAAACAAAGATAATAAATAAATTGACGGATGATAAGTGAAGAATTTGAGATGAGAAGAGACAGGATAGGAGCAAGACCCACTTGATAATGAATCTATGGCAAACCTAGGTATACTAAACCTAAACCTTCCCAATTGAATTCAATCAAGGAGCCTATACTATTTGAATTCAATTAAGAGTCAATCAAATGAATCCACAAATGAACAACTCTCATATGAAATCAATGAAAAATGGGTTCAATAGCCAACAATGGAATCCACTATAATTAACTGTCACTCTCACTAATCACTAGATTAGCACTACACTAAACTACCAAACAAACTGTCACTCTTTAAGAGTATTCATCTCAACATCATTCAAAAACTAAAGAATGAAAATAGCCTACGGCAAGCTTATATAGTTTTCCTAATTACAACAAAGGTCCAAAAGTGGCCTTTGCACAAATAAACTATAACATGGGCTCTTCTTCACTTGAATTGCAATCCTAGTCTCCAATTTGCACTCCTAGCCACGAATTACACTCCTTAGCCATGAATTGCACTTCTAGCCATATTTTCACTTCTAGCCACTTTGTGTGGCTTGACCTTCATCTTCATTCCCTTGCTCCAAGCTATCATCCACACGTCGTATGCTTCCTTACGTGGCTTATATGGGTCTTCAAGGGGCTCCAAAGCCTCTCTTGCCATCAACATTGCTTGTAAAGCTCGGAGGTCCTTGGCTTGGCCTTGGATGGAGTGTTTAGAATGGAATATGCCCATCAATATCGTATCAATGCTCAAACCAACCAATCGGTGAATGACACCGCCTATCATATAAAGCCTTATATGGCGCCATCTGAATGTTGGAATGGTAACGGTTGTTGGCTGCAAACTCTGCTAAGGGAAAGAATTGGTCGAAACTACCTCCAAATTCAATTACACACACCATCAACATATCCTCTAGAATTTGAATGTCACTTTGCTAGTTGTTCATCAGCTAGAGCATTGAAGTTGTTTGTGCTTCCAATCATTTCTAGTTCCATGGCCACATTTTCTCCTCTCCCTTTCCTTATTTTCATATGTTTCCAGTTTCCATCTTCCATGTTCCGAGTCTCATATTTATTTCTCAATTCTTGAGCTTCCTCTGGGACTTTTTCTTTTGTAGTATTTCTTTGTTTCTTGTTCCCTCCTGTTCGAGTGTTATGTGGCTAAAGTTATTGGATTTTCCATTGTTTTGGTGTCTGTGTGTTTTATTTTTTTCTCTGGTTCTCTATCCATCCCTTCCACATGTTACCATTCCTCTCCATTTCTTTTTGCATTTCTGGGTGAAGTATTCTTCAGTTTTTCTCAAAGTGACCTTGAATCTTATAATAGAAACAGTATGCTGGGACGGTTTCTGTTATACCCCGCGTTTTCAGAGCATGAGTTTGACATGTACCTCATCGTATTAATGGGATGTTTTGAAAGGCACAAGCCATGGAGAGTACGTAACAACGGAAAAGGGTGAATTAAGATCTCGTAAGTCGTAATCGGGAAAGGAATATTTTGAAACACGGGAACATGGCCATTATTAGTGTAATAAGTCATAAATATCATGTATGGAGAATTTCGAAAAATTTCGGGATTGAGCAAATTGAAGAAAATAAGTTCAACGAAAATTTGAGAAACGCGGGCGGATTTTAGTCAACTTTGGAGGCGCATATCTCATAGTATATGTGGAGTTTTAAGGTGTTTCAAAATCCTAAAATGAAGTTCGTCGAGTCTAGTTTGTAATGCAACAAACCGTTCATTGATAGGACATCGGAGTAGAGAATTATAGACGTTACAAACTGAATCGTCGACGCAAAAACAAAGATTCGCAAGGTACCGCTACGATCTGGCAGCATCGAAGCTACGTAAAACCGACTTCACATTCCGTTTTAAGGACTCATTTTTTCAAGACAAAAGTTCCCAATATTTCCGGAAAATTCAGCCATCAAAAGGGCCTCTCATGCCACCTAAAATTGAGGATTTTGAGGGAAATTTCAAGCTACGAAGTACTAATCGAAGCCCGGCAACGCATAGTCACGAATATAATTTCATTTGGAATTAGAGGAGCATGGGAACAAGAAAAAGTTGAAGAACTAAGTGAAGAAGGTAAGTTTTAATCCTCTTTTCATGTTACGGATGGTTTATATGTGTTGTGGTGTGTGGAAATTCATGAAATATGGTATGTTGAATCAAGCCGCGGTAGGTGTTGGTTATGTTGGAGTGATGAACTAATTTTTATTTAATATTTTGGTTGTTGTTGATATGGATTCCATAATGAAAATGATGGTTTAATGATTTAAATGAAAGTTGAGTCGTTTGTAAGTTGTTAGAGAAGATAATGTGATTTTGATGTAGTTTCTCGAATTGATGAAAATGATGTCGTTAACGTGTGGATTATGGGTATAGTTGGTGAATTTGGAAGGAAGAAATGTGTTATTGTTGGTCTTGTTGAATTTGGGAAGTTTCGGGTGGTGTTGCCCATTGGTTGGGCCGAGTGTGAATGTTGCGTGGATTGTTTGAAATATTCTTGAGTTTTTGTTTGAATAGTTTCGGATCGGTATTTGGATGTATGAGCATAGAAGTTGGCTTAATGGTATGTGTTGATTTGAGTGAAAATGGAATATCGTCGAATTGTATAGAAAAGAGTTACTAATGTTAGAATGCGTTTTGAATTCATTATGTTATCGTGCGCACTATGCTATATTATGAAGTATGATGTGATTCCGAAGTATGATGTGATTCCGAAGTATGATGTGTTTTCCGAAGTATGATGTGATATGATATATGATGTGATACGGAGTATGATGTGTTCGGAGGTATACAATATTCCGAAGTATGATGTGTTGTGGCGCCCGGATGGAGTGGCGACCACGTTCTGTCCGCCGGGTCCCATTACGGACCGTATGTGATATGATATGATATGTGATGATCTGATGATATGATATGTGATAATATGACGATATGATTTGATTTACCGAGTCCCTCACTAGAGGGCTGGGTACGGTATGTTTATGATTATTATATTATATATGGATCGGGCCGTACGTTCCTCGCATTATTATATTATATATGGATCGGGCCGTACGTCTCCGATTATTATATTATATATGGATCGGGCCGTACGTTGCTCGGCATTATTATATTATATACGGATCGGGCCGTACGTTCCTCGGCATTATCGTATTATTTATGGATCGGGCTGTACGTTCCTCAGCATTTGGTTAATGTCAGCTCATATAATATGTTTGATTTTCCGTATATATGAGATGTAAATGTTTTTCAGAGAAAGCGAAGCATTTTGGCATTTTGATTATTATATTTGTCTTCTGTACCTCTTATGTATGATTTGTATGTCAGATGCAAGCACTTTGGTATTCGGGCTATTGTGCTCACCTTCTGTACTCCGTACTTCGGTTATGACCTCGTTTTCTGTATGCTATGCTTTTCATGCTCAGTACATATTCCGTACTGACCCCCTTTCTTCGGGGGGCGTTTCGCCGTAGCAGTATATACAGATGAGTAGAAGAGGTTCCAAATCTGGATTGGCGAGCTCCATTTCCCCTCGGAGTGTTGCGAGTCGCAGTGTTTTTGTTATGGTATCCGGAGTTATGGTAGAGACTTTGCGAGAAGGTCGTGTGTATAAGACATCGGTTGTAAGCGGCCATGTAAGCCCTGTATTATTATGCATTATGTTACAAATTTATTTGGCAAGCGACTATATAAGTAAGTATTGTTGTGCATTATATTACGTATTTCATACGATTGCACAGACTTTATTTGATTTGAAAAAAGATGAAAAGCATGTTTGTTTCCGAAAATTTTTTATTATGTACTTATGTCATGTTTTGCGGGCCCCGATGGTTACGAGTATTACGAGTCGGCCGGGTTCGCTCGGCCCTAAGTAAGGGTCGGTGCTCCATCACGCCCATCGGAAATT